>NC_135305.1:149060606-149225606 GCF_048772815.1 Callospermophilus lateralis | reverse complement strand
ATTAGACTCTTCACTGGCAAATAATTTGACATGGAAATGCCATGCAAATTTTTTTTAAACTTTATTTTTTTATTTAGTTCTCTGTTTTTAATGTGGTGCTGGGGAGCAAACCCAGTGCCTCACATGTGCTAGGCAAGTGTTCTACCACTGAGCTACAGCCCCAGCCCCCATACAGTTTTTTTAAAATGTCAATTTTGCTTTATGTATAATTTTAAAAATAGTAGAAATATTCTATTTTAATTTTATACCCTTCTTTATTTCCTAATGTAGTATTTTAAGTATTTCCCCATGATCATATGTATGTTGCTCATCCCTGCCCCTTTTAAAAGTAATTGCTATTTATTGTACATACTTGGGAATTAAAAAAAAAAAAATCAACCATAAGTGCTGGGGATGTAGCTCAGTGGTAGAATGTTTGCCTAGCATGCAAGAATTCCGGGGTTCAATCTCCATACCTTAAACAGAGAGAAAGAGAATTAGCCATAATTCCTGTTAATCCACTGTTAAAATTTTGAACCTGTCCCTCCTCTCTCCCTTTCTTACATATATAAATATCAGTTTATATACACATATATAAAGCATATATATGCATATTTTAAAATAAGAACTAGGGTTATACTTTATATAATTTTTTAGTGAATATAATTTTTTTCATCCATATTTCCCTTTGACAAGGCATTTCAGGAGCATTATAGAACCCTTTTTCAGGGGCATCCTAGAATCTGTTTGTTAGGACTTATTTCTTTTTAACATTAAAATTGATCAGTGGGCTAGGGATGTGGCTCAAGCAGTAGCGCGCTTGCCTGGCATGCGTGCTTGCCTGGCATGCGTGCGGCCTGGGTTCGATCCTCAGCACCACATACAAACAAAGATGTTGTGTCCGCCAAATACTCAAAAATAAATATTAAAATTCTCTCTCTCTCCCCCTCTCTCCCCCTCTCTCTCCCTCTCTCTTTAACAATAAAATAAAATAAAATAGATTAGTTCCTTAACTCTTGCTTTAGAGTTGCTTTCACAAATGGAAAGGTGTTAGGGTCACCCAGATGAAGTGTAGGTCCTGTCCTCCTAATGCACCCCCCTTGTAGAGCAATTCCTGTGTTGATCTAGTTTTTCTTAATATCAAAGCAACTGTAGCTTTCCTCTGTGCTTAGTGATTTGATTAAGTAAAAAATTAAATTTTTTTTTTTTTACACTTGCAATTAGAATTCTTGGTCTTTAAAATGTTCAACTTTAACACTTCACTGTGTTCCACCATTTCATGGCCTGTCATCTCTATGGCTTGTTAAACTAAGGAAAGAAGTATTTCTGTTCAAGCTTGGGGTAGGGACACTAGCAGAGCCTATGAGGTGACAGCCTGAAAAAACTCAAGCTTGGAATCCTGCATATTGCCTTAATACACGTCATCCATATAAATGGAATGTGTTTATAATTCATCTGGCAAGCAGTTGGCATGAGAACAAACACAGCTTGGGCCACCATACTGTCCTTATGTTCTAAATCAGCAGTTCTTAACACCTGCTGCAGGGCCCCTTCTCCTGCCTGAGCATCTGTGCTTTAGGGAACCAGAGTGTGATGTATCTCTGAGATGTATTTTTTATTTATGAGATTTGTTTTATTATGAGATTTGTTGAAAGAGAAGAAAGGTTGTGAACACAGCTCCAAGTTCTGTCCACTAGGGGTTCAATGTATGATATATGCATATTGAGATTAGTATTGGAAATGGAAATGCAAGTAAATTCCTTAAGTTTACCTGTTTTTGTTTTTGTTTTCTTTTAATCACTAGATTATTTCCAGTTCTGGAGTCTCATTTTTTAAAGAACTTAACTGATAGATGCCAACTCATTTATCATCATTTTTTAAATTGGACATTTAAAATAAAAATATTTCACATATTTCCTGTGAAATATAAATATATATTTTATATAATAAATGTATATATTTGTGGGGAAAGATGTTGAGGTATGAAATATTAGAGCCCATAGGGATTGTGAGCAGTAGTTGGAATGCTAAATTTAATCCACAGCTAGGTTTTGTTTGGCATGCAGAGGTTTTAAAATATATATGAATTTAGCCAGGCATGGTGGTACACACTTGTAATCTCAGCTACTTGGGGTGCTGAAGTGGAGAATTGCAAGTTCAAGGCCGTCAGGAGCAACTTAACAAGATCCTGTCTCTGAAAAAAAGGTAGAGTGTCCCTGAGTTCGGTGTTCAGTACTGCAAAAGAAAATTCCAGGCTTGATCTTGAGTGCTTTGAGAGATGCACATCCTCCACGTGACCCTGGGCATCACCATCTCCCCTACGTATAGGTATATGAACTACCAATGCAAATAAGTGATAACCTGTTTCTACTAGGAAAGATCTTATTTAGGAATGTGAAATTCCATGTCTCCTTTTCTCCCACTTTAAAAAAAAAAAAAATGAGAGCAACCAAGTAGGACAGTCACTGAACACATTGTCCTGCTCCCTTCCTCACCTTTAAATTCATGATTAGGGGAAAAGAAGAGCAATTGTCAAGACTGTAGAAATCAAGGAACTTTGGCAGCCTCATACAAAAGCTTTATTTCCTACTTCTTGTTATGAAGTGGTTGCTTCTCTCTATGGAAACCCAAACGTAGCTTCAATCATTAGATTGCCTTAGTTTTGTCTTTGAGAATGCATGATCTGGTATTTAAATAGCTCATTTTAGCAAAATTTTTTAAAAAGAGAAGCAGGGTGCAGTGGTGCACACTTGTAATCCCAGCAGCTCTGGAGGCTGAGTCGGGAGTTTCATGAATTCAAAATCAGTTTCAACAACTTAGCAAGGCCCTGAGCAACTTAGCAAGCCACTATCTCAAAAAATAAAAAGGGTTGGGGATGTGGCTCAGTGGTTAAGCAACCCTGGATTCAATCTCTGGTATCCAAAGAATAAAAAATTAAAAAAAAATAAATGAAGAGGGTGCATTGTCTACTCAACATAAGATGGCAGTGGTTAGCCTTATTGCACACTCTCTATCAAGTGCTCACCACAAACTAGGATTCTCAACCTTGGTACTATTGATGCTTTGAGCCAGATAATGTTTTGTGGTGGGGCTGACCTGTGCATTGATGGATGTTTAGCAGCACCCCCAGCACTAGATGCCAGTAGTACCTCTGTACTGTGACAACCAAAAATATCTCTAGGCCTTGCCAGATGTCTCCCTGGAGGCAGTCTCCACCACCAATTCTCTGCTGTAGACTTTAGTCTCCCCCAGACAACCAGCAGCTCTTTCCAGAGTCAGAGCTGATAACAGCATGACCCCAAGCCTAACTTGTGTATCAGCTGCTACTGTTCCCGAAGGCACAAAATACCTGGACACAAATACCTCATATTGGAAATATTTTCATTATACAATCATAGAGCTACATTTCTAGAGAAACCTTTAAATGCTTATCAGCTGTAAGAATTGTGATATTGTTCTGCTTTTTAGGGTTGGAATGATAAGAATTACAATATTTTAAATTATTTATTTAAAAGTGTGTGTGTGTGTGTGTCTCCCAAAGCTAGAAGAGGCAAGAAGTAGATCCTTTCCTAGAGCCTTTGGAGGGAGTGGAGCTCTGTGAGCACTTGGATTTCAGTTCCAGGGTACCAATTTAGGACTTCATCCTCCAGAACAGTACAAGAATAAGTATCTATTGTTTTAAGCTAAGAGAATTGTGGCGATTGTTACAGAGTTATTGGAAATTAGAGTGCTCTTTTTTTTCTTTCTCTCTCTCCCTCTGTCTCCCCCTACCCCATGCACACCTTTTTTAGTAGTGGCAATTAAACTGAAGGACATGGCGCCAATGAGCTACATCCTAAGCCCTTTGTATTTTTTATTTTGAGACAGGGTCTCACTAAATTGCCCAGGCTGGCCTTGAATTTGGGATCCTCCTGCCCCAGCCTCCCAAGTAGCTGGGATTAAGGGAGGCGCCACTGTGCTTGGCAACATATTGCATTTTCATTTTAACTATATAATGCCACGTTGTTTATAAAGTTTTCGTAGCAATTTCTTTTTTCTTCCTTTTTTTTTTTTTTGTATTAGGGATTGAATCCAGGGGCTCTTAACCACTGAACCACATCCTTAGCCCTTTTTATTTTTTATTTTGAGACAGAGTTTCATTAATTGTTGAGGCTGGCTTTGAAGTTTCAATCCTTCTGCCTCAGCCTCCCAAGCCACTGAGACTTGTGCCACTGTGCCCTACTGTAGCAATTTATATTTCTATTAGGAATGTCTGAGGATTCTTACTGCTTCACATTCTTGTCAACATTTGGTACTTCTACATTTTACAAGGAATTTTTATTAATTCTGAATGTAAAACTAGTGCCAATTTTAAAAAATGTAGTTAGAGAGAGAGAGAAACGAACACGAGAACACACAGGGCAGGGGCAGGGGCAGAGAAGGGACCAGAGATAAGATATAGTCTCCAAGGGCTTGCCTCCAATGACCTGCTTCTTCCAACCCCTCCAACCTGGCCCCAGTTGCCTGTAGCTTCCACTCAGTAGTATGTTAAAATTATTAACCCAGCCAGGCATGGTGGCTCATGTCTGTAATCCCAGCAGTTTGGCAGTCTGAGGCAGGAGTATTGCAAGTTCAAAGCCATCCTCTTAGCAATTTAGCAAAATAAAAAATAAAAAGGGCTGGGGATGTGCATCAGTGGTTAAGCACCCCTGGGTTAAATCTCAGTTACCAAAAGAAAAAGAAAAAGTATAAATCTCTCAAGTAGATTAATCCACTAATGAAATAGCCCTTGTGAATCAATCATTTCCTAAAAGCTTCACCTTAGATATTGCTGCATTGCTTTCATCACATTAGCTTTTGGGGGACATTCCAGATTCAAACCATAATACTCCATCCCTAGTCCCACTTCACAATGTAAATGCATTCAGTCTGTCTCCTGGAGTCCCCACAGTCTTAACAATTTCAATATTAGTCAGAAGTTCAAGTCCAAAGTCTTCTCTGAGACTCAAGGCATAGTGAGTTTCTGTAATAATAAAAAAAAAAAAAGTTACATGCTTCCAACATAAAATGGCACAGTGTATACATTCCCAATCCAAAAGGGAGCATTAGGGGCATAGAAAGAAGGGGTGGGACCAAAGACAGAAACCTTGCAGAGCAGACATTAAGTCCTGAAGTTCCATACCTGGCATCCAGGGCTTGTGGTGGCAGGCATGGGCCCCTGAGGGCTGGGGCACCCCATCCCTCTGGCCTTGCCAGTTGCAGCCCACACTGACTCTTTCTTGGGCTGGCTCTGCCCGCTGCTAGCTGCTGTCTTCCACAGCTGCTCCATGTTCATGTCCCTTGCATCTATAACTTCCTGGGCCCTCCATTAATGTTTTGGCTTCAGTTTTAAAGCTGCACACATTTCCCTCTCAGGGGCTGTTACAGGAATTCTACCCCTGCCACACACAGTGTGGCCCCCCAGGCCAGTCTTCGAAATCTCAGTGGAAATGCCAGGATTTTGCATTTCTGCAAAACCAGCACTACATGGATGATGCCAAAAGGCCTGCATAGAAGCAATACATTTCCCTTGGACTTTGCAAACTTTGCTAAATGAGAGAGGCCAGTCAAAAAAGACCTTATATAGTCCCAATTACATTTATATGAAATGTGAAAAATTAAAAAAAAAAAAACTCTATACAGGTAAAAATTAGATTGGGGGTTTCCTAGGGCTGGGGTATTTGGGAAAATAGAGAGTGGCTGTTAATGGGTACAGGATTTATTTTGGGGGTTATGAAAATGTTCTGAAATGTGGATACACTGAAAGTTGTTAAATTGTATACTTTTAAGTAGATGAATTTTAAAGTATATAAATTATAGTATACCTTTTTTTTTAAGAGAGAGAGGGAGGAGAGAGAGAGAATTTTTTTAAAAGAGAGAGAGAGAGAGAATTTTTTAATATTTATTTTTTAGTATTTGGCGGACACAACATCTTTGTTTGTATGTGGTGTGAGGATCGAACCCGGGCCGCACGCCTGCCAGGCGAGCGTGCTACCGCTTGAGCCACATCCTCAGCCCTATAGTATACCTTTAATAAAGATTGTATCACTTAAATTTTAAAAATGACTACCCAGAGTCCCCTGAGAAGCCTGCTTAAAGGTACATTCCAGTGCTTCATCCTAGACCTTTCAAGACAATCTTTAGAAGTGGATCTTTAAGGCATTCTTGATCTAAAGTAAACATTCAAGGATTCTGATGCACACTGTGAATCACTGTCAAAGTTCTTTATTATACTGCACATCCCAGTAACTTCCAGTTTCTGCTTTTGGAGTGATAGAGAATAGCTCTTCTTCCATGTGATAGTTCTTCAATTTTATGAAGGCTGCTGCCCCTTCTGACTCGTTTTCTTTTGTAGCCTTCGCCTCCTCAATTCTTTAACCATTTCTCATGTGACACAATTTCTATATTAGTCAAATCACTATCTTCTGGACACACTCTGTAGTCTGTCAATTACTTCTTAAAATGAGATATTTGGAACTGAAGAAGATACTCCAGTTAGAGTTTTATTGTAGAATATAAAAGGGATTATTACTTCTCTTGCTTCTGACACTGAAATTCTACAGATGCATTTTAAGATTGTGTTAGCATTTCTAAAACAACGTTGGCTCACGTAAAGCTTGGGTTTAATTCAAACCTCATTTTGTTCATCCCACCTCTCCTAGCTTTTTTCTAGTCAAATCTTCCTTCTGTAGAGTCATCTGGAAAAAATCCTTTCTTATTGGTGCGCTAGTTTAAAATACAGAAGCATTTTAATGTCTTAATAATTGATTAGTAGTTTTTTTTTTCTTTCTTTCTTTGTTTCTTTTTTTGGGGGGTGGGGTGCTAGGGATTGAACCCAGGGCTTTGTGCATGCAAGGCAAGCACTCTACCAGCCTTAGTATTTTTTTTTTTTCCTTTGGTGGGGATGGTACCAGGGATTAAACTCAGGGCACTTGACCACTGAGCCACATCCCCAGCCTTATTTTGTATTTTATTTAGAGACAGGATCTCACTGAGTTGCTTAGTTTCTCACTTTTGCTGAGGGTGGCTTTGAACTTGAGACCCTCCTGCATTGGCATTCTGAGCTGCTGGGATTACAGGGGTGTGCCACTGTACCGGGCTCCTAGTAGTTTTAACAATTGATTAGTTGTTTCAACTTTTTCAGAACTCTACCTGTACATGACCCTGATTTTTATAGCTGTAGGGATGAACACACACTGAGAATATAAAAGGAGAGTTATCTGCAGAAGGTAGGGTAGAACCTAGTTCTCCTACCTCAGTGGTTGGAAACTGGCTGCTCATTGCATTCACCTCTATAAGTTAACAGACAGTTTGAATTAATGGGGCTGAAGTGGGGCTCACTCTTTAGTTTAAAGAAAGCTCTCTATAGAATCACTATCTCCCACCCCACCCCAGGCTGGGGGTCAAGTCAGTACCTTGCATATTCTAGGCAAATGCTCTATCACTGACTCCCCCAGCTCATAAAATCAATTCAAATGTTCAGCCAGAGTTGAGAACAACTGCCCTAACTCATATTCTAATGTCTACTTCCTGCAACACATGTATACTCACCTGATTAAAAGGCTCTTAATATGGGAGAGAATTATTGTCCATTGTTCCAGAAGGCAGAAATTAGAAGTAGTCCAAATGGGAAAGGGTTTCTCAGATGTATAGTGGAAAACAGATGTAAGTCCTAAGAGGATTATTCATGAAATTTATATACTTCTCATTCATTCAATTAACAAGCATCTGTGTGACAACCAGTGTGTTAAACCCCAGCAATACTAACACAAGTAAGGCATAGTTTCCCCCTTTTGGAGATCAGAGTTGGAATGGAAGACAGTATAAAGAAAACTTACAGTTGAGTGTGGTGGGTGTTACCTGTTGGAGCTGTGTGTGTGTGTATGGTTCTGGGGATTGAACTCAGGACCTTGTGCATGCTAGGCAAGCACTCTACCATTGAGCTACACTCCCATTCCAGTTTGTTTTATTTATTTATTTTTTTTATTAAAAACTGTCGATTCAGGGCTGGGGATGTGGCTCAAGCGATAGCGCGCTTGCCTGGCATGCGTGCGGCCCGGGTTCGATCCTCAGCACCACAGACAAACAAAGATGTTGTGTCCGCCAAAACCTGAAAAATAAATATTAAAAATAAAAAAAAATAAAACTGTCGATTCAATAGATGAATTGGCACACACTTATTTTCCTCAGCTACACAGGAGGCTGAGGAAGGAGGATAACACATTTGAGACCAGTCTGGGCAACCAAAGCAAGACTCTGTCTCAAAATAAAATAAAAATTTTAAAAAGGGCTAAGGTTATAGACTTTCCTAATATACATAAAGGTCTGCATCCATTCCTCAGTTACTGCAAAATTTAAAAAATGATTTTCTTACTATATTTATTCTAAATATCTGATGAATATATCACATTACAGTAGTCTTTACATTGAATATATAATTAAAGCAACTAATAAAGTTAGTCTTTGCAGAGATATCTTTTTTTCTTTAAATTCTCCCAATAATAACATTTATAATAGTATCAAACCATTTTGAGAAGTTCATTCCTACAATTTTCTTTAATTTGATTTTGTTGATTATTAAGTATAGAAAGATGATCTGTATTGGTTAAGATTTTATGTTAATGAGAAAATGATTATATAGAGAAATTTTAGAAGTTGTCATGGCAAGAGAAAAATCACAGCTGGCCTGCTGTGTCCAGCATAAGAACCAGAGAACAGGTTGGTTTCTAACATACTGTACTTGGCAATTAAAAGTTGTCACATAACATGGAGAAATTTTAAAATGTAGATTTGATGCACTGGATCAACTTTACAGAGCTCCTCTGCATCATCCACTGTTTCCTTTGTGGACATTGTTTTTAAAAACCTCGTTATTGATCCATTCTTGAGATTGCAGAAACATTTTTTAATGTAGTTTGTAGCTGACCCTTTGATTAAGGAATGTGTAGAATATTATGGAAACACAGGAAAGCTATTCTGGAAAGTTGGTGGTGGAGAGAGAGGAAATCAGAATTTCTCAAAGTAGACAGTGATAAAACTAAGCTAAATTTTGAAGGATAGATAGGATGTATACTGAAGGGGGTGGATTCAGGCACAAAAAGCAGAAAGATGGAAAAATAGGACCCTGCTCATGGGGATGTGAGAAAAGTTGAAAACTGGGTGGGGATCAGGACCATAGGGAGCTTTCCTGCAGAGAGACTTTGAACCGAGGCTTCTTATGTGTGAAGTCTTAACAATTTTGACAGCCCTGCTATCAACAGCAGTTATGTGAAGCTCTGGGAAATTCATGGAGTGCTAGAGAAAGTTTTCTAGGACTTAGCCAGAGCCAAACGATCTAGTGACAACTGGGGTCCATTCCAGGTTTGGCACCAAGCTAGCAGCTAAAACTCAAAGTGGGGAATTTAATATGGTGGTTATCAGTTAAATGGAAGTCTCTTTAAAAAAAAAAAAAAAGAGAGAGAGAGATGTTGAAAGTGAGTTTGAATGAGGACATTTCCAAGATTGGATAAAGGTTATTCAGCTTCAGGTCTACTTTCATTGATTGGTGATCCATTTTTGGTTTCAGCTTCATGATTAGAGGTAGAGTTTTCTCCTTCCATTCATGAGTCATTCACTTGTTTCACAAGAGATCTTTCTGGTCTCTTTGAAATGCCATATATCATTCAATTTGGCCATGATTACCATCTTCACAGTGTGTGAACAATGGTAGAAAAATTATAGATGGGTTTAAAATTCCACACTAACATTTGTGAAGTTTTGGTATTCTGCTTTATTAAAAAGTTTTATATTGAGGTTGCAAATCTGGTCAGTTAATCTTCTTTGAAATAATCCAAATATAAATTCCTTTTATGCTGACAAATTCATATAATGAATTGGTTAATGTACTGTACTATCATTCAAGTTCTCATGAGATTAATTATTTAGTTTTCAACAACTTTTTTTTTTTTTTTTTTTTTTTTTTGGTGGTGGTGCTGAAAATTCAACCCAGGGCCTCTTGGATGCTAGGAACTGTGAATAATTTTTTGCTTTATTTTGAGAGAGAGTCTTACTAACTTGTCCAGGGTGGCCACCAACTTGAGATCCTCCTGCTTCAGTCTTCCTAAGTATCTGGAATTATGGGCTTGTAAAGCCACCAACCCTGGCCTTAAATATTTATTTCATTTTGGAGATTGAAAGATTTTAATAATTATTGACAGTTTCCAATATTTGGTGGCTTTTCCCATCCTACCACCAGGTCATTTTTCCTAACTGGGAACATAATCAGCCCTATATTATTTGAGATAAAACTGCTGGCAGAGTACAACAGATAGGATTTAGGGAAAGCAATACCTACGATAACTTGTGATTATTCTTTGTCAGATATGTCCACTAAATTTTAAATATATTGTCTCAACATTTGTTTGACTACCAGTTATTGATTGATCCATTGATTGATTGATTGATCTGTACTGGGGATGGAACTCAGGGGTGCTCTACCACAGAGCTACACCCCGTTTCTTTTTATTTATTTTTAAAAAATTTTTGTAGTTGTTGATGAACCTTTATTTATTTTTATGAGGTGCTGAGGATGGAACCCAGTGCCTCACACATGCGAGGCAATCACTCTACCACTGAGCCATAACCCCAGCCTTTATTTTTTGTTTTGAGACAAGATTTTGCTAAGTTTCTGAGGCTGGCCTTGAATTTATGATTCTCCTGCCTCAGTCGCTGGGATTACAGGCATGTGTCACCATGCCCCACCCAGTTATTTAAAGATAGCACTGGTGTGTAAAAAATATCAGTTCTGTTTACGACTCTTATAGAGAAACAATTTAAGTTGTCATTGCTCCATTTTTTTAAACTGAGAAAAAAAGAGCATCTATTTTTCTGTTACCATAAACACTACTGAAAATTAAAAATAAGTGTTATTTACTTACTTACTTTTTGAGATAGGGTCTTGCCCATTTGCTCAGATTGACCCCAAACTCCTGCCTCAGTTCTGTCCCACAACTGAAACTACAGGCACAGGCCACCATGCCCAGCTGATATAATTTTAAATTTATTACATAATATTTTGTTTTGATATAGTATGATTTAAACATTTTCTTCTTGGACATTAAGATTGCTTTTACGGGACTGGGGCTGTAGCTCAGTGGTAGAGTGCTTGCCTGGCACCTGTGTGTCACTGGGTTCAATCCTCAGCACCACATAAAAACAAACAAACAAACAAACAAATAAATAAAATGAAGGTATTGTGTGCATCTACAACTAAAAATTTTAAAAGGACGGATTGCTTTTACTTTTTTCACTGTTATTAATAAGACTAAAGTGAACTGCTCTATGCATTTCTTATTTCTAGAACATTTATTTCTTCAGGATAAATTCTTAAAATAGAATTACTTTCTACTTGATGTAAACATTACACAGTGTATGCACGTATCAAAACATCACATAGTACCCCAGTACAACTATAATGTTTTTATACATCGGTTTAAAAAGAAAGCCAAATAATTTTTTTTTCTATTTCTTTGGGATGCTGTAATATAAGAAAAGGTAATTTTAGGTTCGTTCTTAACTGTTTTAGAGAATTGCCTCTCTGTTATTCTGAATAGCAAAGCTGGTGGAAATTGATATTTACATTTAGAGTATTATAGTAGTTTATGCCCAAATCCTTGGTTTCTGACTTTCCTGGTAACAATTAGTCTAGTCACTGTCTTTATATGTTCATATAATATTCTCTACCATTGCAAAAGTCTATCTGTGCTCACCCTCACTGCCATATTTACTTGAAATACAGATTGGCACTTCACATTTCACATCATAGCTCTTCTGTATTTTCTTTTCTTTTTTTTTTTTTTTTTAGAGAGAGAGAGAGAGAGAGAGAGAGAATTTTTTTTTTTTAATATTTATTCTTTAGTTATCGGTGGACACAACATCTTTGTTTGTACGTGGTTCTGAGGATCGAACCCGGGCCGCACGCATGCCAGGCAAGCGCGCTACCGCTTGAGCCACATCCCCAGCCCTGTATTTTCTGTTATAAAGTATAAATAAGTTATCTAAAATGTTTTGATTTTCTTTAACTGATCTATGTCAACTATTGAAGTTTTGGTCAAAGCCAAATTTGGCCAGCAAAGACTATTTTGCCTACCTTCTATTAGACTTTCCAGAATGACTTTTTGTTGTTGTAGCATAAAAATACAAGATATGTATCACCAAAAAAGTTACATTAAGCTGCGAGTTACTTTGCAGTCACTCCCTAACTGGGATGATTTCAGCATTTATCACAAAAATACAATTAGTGGCCCTTCTCATTAAGGATGACAGGGATCTTCCCTTTTCTTTAAATAGCTCCCCCCCTTTTTTTTAGTTGTTGATAGGCCTTCATTTTATTTATTTATATGTGGTGCTGAGAATCCAACCCAGTGCCTCACACATGCCAGGCAAGTGCACTACCCCTGAGCCCCAACCCCAGCCCCAGTTTTCCCCCTTTTTAAAGAGAAAAATATTAATTTTCTAATGACATTTTGGTCAGGAGCAGTTTCTGAGAGCAGTTGTTTTACATAAGGTCTGAGACAAGTCATTCAATATTCATAAGTACCAGAATAGATCCCCATAGCTAACTTACTAAAAGCCAAGGTATGATGTCTTTATAAAATGATTTAGACTGTGACCTTCAAACTTCAGAATTCTGAAACTCTGCAGCAGCACAGCCTATAGCCATGAATTTTTGTAAGGGCCCTGGAATGGGAGTGGCTGAGTAGTCCCCAGCCCTGTTTTATGTTTTATTTAGAGACAGTTCTCACTGAGTTGCTTAGGACATCACCGTTGCTGAGGCTGACTTTGAACTTGAGATCCTTCTGTCTCAGCCTCCCAAGCTGCTAGGATCACAGGCTTGTGCTGTCACACCCAGCTCAAAGGGTTTTATTGGGTGAAGAAATCACAAAATTAGGATTGGAAAACTTTTTAAAAAATATAAATTTTCTTATTTGTTTAGACATTTATAACTGTGAAGATCAGAGTTTATATTTTTTTGATTTTTAAATATCATTAAAAATATCTCAATAATCTTGGTTTATTGAGTATCCTGTTGGAAGCTGGTTACTGATTTTTGCTTGGGAAGAGGCACTAAAAAACAAAGTCTGTGTGTCTGTGTCTGTCTGTCTGTCTGTCTCTCTCTCTTTCTCCCCCTCTTCCCCCCCCACTCAGAATTGAACCTAGGGGTACTCTAGTATTGAGCTAGATCCCCAGCCCTTTTTATTTTTTATTTTTTAAAGGTTACTTATGATCTTTTAAAAATTTACTCATTTATTAATTTTTATGTGGTGCAAAGGATTGACCCCAGTGCATCACACATGCTAAGCAAACCCCCTACCCCTGAGCTACAGCCCCAGTCTCCCTTTTTATGTTTTATTTGGAGGCAGGGTCTTGCTAAGTTGCTCAGAACTGGACTTGAACTTAGAATTTCCAGTGTCACTGGGTTTACAGGCCTGCACCCATGGGCCCCTTGTCTCTCACTCTTGAAATAGCTCATATTCTCTCTTGAATACTTATCTGCTTTCCCATATAAATCTGTATCTGAAAAAAAACAAACAAACTGGGCTGGGGATGTGGCTCAAGTGGTAGCGTGCTCGCCCAGCGTGTGTGAGGCACTGGGTTCGATTAAAAATAAAATAAAATAAAGATATTTTAAAAAAATGTTTAAAAAAAAAAAAGCCAACCAAACAAAAAAAGAACATTCTCTCAGTACAAATGTCCCTAGTTCTTATTTTAATAATCTGATTTTTAATATAGCCTTACCCAATGATACCTAGCTATATACAACTGTACCTTAGTTCACATTTTTCCTTTTTTAAATTTAAAAATTCTCCTATAGTAAAACTGACTTTTTGGAAGGTATGTTCAATTTTACAAATTTTGCTACATTTATATTTATTTAACTATTACCACCACTGGAATTAAGAAGAGTTTCTTCACTCCTGCAAAACTCTCATAGTATTCTTTTAAAGTCATACCCTGCCTACCCTGACAAACATTGATGTGTTTCCCATCATTATTTTTATTTTTTTCCAGAATGTCATATAAATGAAATCATACAGTGTTTATCAGTAATCTGGTCTTTTGCTAACTTGTTGGTTAAAATTTTATGGTATTTGGATATTTTTTCTGATCTGATAGATAAATTGGCACTGAATTTGGTTATCTTTTTTTTTTTTTTTCTCTATATCATGATCAGAAAAGTGATTTCAGGGCTTGCATAAGATTTAAAGTTTCGGATTTTTAAATATTGGCCACAAACTCTTTTTCTTTTTTCTTTTTACTTGTAGAGGTCATAATACCTCTATTTATTTATGTATTTATCTAGGGATTTTTTTCCCCTAATGTGGTACTGGGGATTGAACCCAGTGCCTCATGTGCGCTAAGCAAGTGCACCACCACTGAGCCACAACCCTAGCTCTCTCTCTCTCTCTTTTTTTTTTTTAATAGTTCCCCCTCCTCCCATCTTTTCCCTTGTTTGCCAATAGTACTTGTTGTCTTAACTTCCTCTTCTACTTTCTCTCCTGCTAACCTGAGCAACTTCTTCTTCTTCTTCTTTTTTTTTAAGATGTTGATGGATCTTTATTTTACTCATTTTTTAAAAATTTACATGTGATGTTGAGAATCAAACCCAGGGCCTCACACATGCTAGGCAAGTGCTCTACCACCGAGCCACAATCCCAGCCCCTGAGCAACTTCTAATTTACCTTTTTTTTGTGTGTGTGGTGCTGGGAATTGAACCCAGGGCCTTGTGCATGCAAGGCAAGCACTTTGCCAACTGAGCTATATCCCCAGCCCTTCTGTGTTTTTCTTTACTTCTTGCTCCATTCTTTTTGCTTTGTGGTTGTTGTTAAGCTGTAAACAGTTGTTTTTTTTTTTTTGTTGTTGTTGTTTGTTTGTTTAGTTTTGTTTTTAATTCAGTTACTTTTTTTTTAAATTCAGTTACTTTTATAGCTAAGCAAGTCAATTACAGTATTTGCATTGCTCTGGAAGTTTTTATTATTTTATTGGGCTAGCAGTTTATAAAGGCGAAACTTGAGACAGAAGAAAGTATTTTTTCATGTTTGAGAGACAAAAAGTGAATTCTGACCTTTCTTAATGTCAATGCCAATGATGTGACAGATGTTTCTTTGCTTTTATTTCAAGCCTCTTCCACTCCTTATCTCCCTGAGAACCAGACCCCCCCTAGTGCCTGATAATCTGTTTCTGTGTGCCTGCCCTAGAGTGTCCTCTTTTATTCCTTGGCAACAATGGTCTGTTTATTCTAACTTACTCAAGTTTATTTATATAAACTCTTTGCATCATAAATTTAGTTGGATTCTCTATCTTGAGAGCTGATTCCTTTCTTAATTGATAGAGGATTTAATTATTATCTCCCAGCTGCTGAAAATCTAGAGGAAGCTTGAAAATTGTATGTTTGGGCAAGAAAATAATGGTGATTCCTTAATGTATGAGAACCGGATGAATCTATGCTGTGTCACAAATTGAAATAAAGGATTAATAATAGTTAGAATGGAGAGTCTTCAGAATCAAAGAACATCAGACAATCCACTATTTATTATTGGATGTATTAGATTTTAAAGAATAAAGATAAAACAGTTTTGTTCTCACAATCTACTTGGTAGAGGAGTTAAAGACTTAATATTTTTAACTCGAGCTGGTTTTACATGTGTTTTCTATATGGTTGCAATTAAAATACTTTTAATGCAGGCAATTTTTTTAAAAAAATATTGTTAGTTGTAGATAGACAATATACCTTTATTTTATTTGTTTATTTTTTATGTGGTGCTGAGGATCGAACCCAGTGCCCCATACATGCTAGGCAAGCACTCTACTGCTGAGCCACAACCCCAGCCCTAATGCAGGCAATTTTTAGATACCATTAGACATTTTTGCTTCCATAGATGACTTTGGTGAAAGCAATACATACCCACTTCTCCACTTTTTTTTTTTTTTTTTTAGATTTTAACATTTGAGACCAAGAACCCTACAGAATTAGCAGAACGTTTGCGCTCTGTTTGTGGGAATCAGAGCAATGCCTATGCCCGCCTGCTGGAATACCGCCTGAATGCCTTGCGAGGACTGTGGAATGCCCAGCGCCAGCTGGCCTTGGAAGAGCAGCATGAAAGGGAAAGTTCAGGTGACGAAGAAACTTTGGCCCTGCTCAAGCGCCAGGGCTTGTTGCAGCAACCCGAGCAAGCGCCTTTCACATCTCGGATGGGGCTCCTGCTGGTCTTCCCCCTTATTCAGTCCCAGAGTAGAACAGATCCTTCTCTCTGTAACATAACTGCTGAGGTGCTATTGAACTGCCTTCGTGACTGCCAGCCTTTGAGCCTGACCAAGGAGCCCGCTGATTGTCTCAATGGAATTGAAACTTTGCTGTGCTCTTGGCTGGAGGAGACTTCTGACACAGGCCGCCACATTCCACAGAAGCAAAAAGAAAATGCTGCTGCTGCCCTGGTGGCTTTGGCATGTGCCAGGTAAGGAGAACTGAACGTACTTGGTAACCTTGTGACTGCTCCTTCCGGGTCGGGTGAGTTATAAGAGGCCAATGTATTTGATGGAAGTCTTAATGTTTAAAAGTTCCTGGGCTGGGGTTGTGACTCAGTGGTAGAGCGATTGCCTTGCACATGCGAGACCTGAGTTCGATCCTCAGTACCACATAAAAATAAATAAGTGAAATAAAGGTATTGTGTCCAACTACAACTAAAAAGTAAATACAAAAAAAAAAAAGTTCCTCTTTGATTTCAGTATTGAATTTTACATCCTTGACAGTGCATATGATGCTTTCACCAAAACTTGGTACCGGGGGCCTGAGTTGGAACCCAAGTTTTCTCTTCTATGCCATGATAACAGCTTAAATAGCTCAACAACTTAGATTCTGAGAATCAATCCTTCCATATCTATTCATCCTTAAGTTGTTAATGTTCTCACATAGCCACAATGTGATGGGAGGGTGGTCACATATTTTGTAGAGCTTTTTTTTTTTTTTTTTAAAGAGAGAGAGAGAGAGAGAGAGAGAGAGAGAGAGAGAGAGAGGTTTATTTATTTATTTATTTTTTAGTTCTTGGCGGACACAGCATCTTTGTTTGTATGTGGTGCTGAGGATCGAACCCGGGCCGCACGCATGCCAGGCGAGCGCGCTACCGCGTGAGCCACATCCCCAGCCCCTAGAGCTTTTAATTATTTCATATCTATCTATAAGGAGTACATCAGTGAGTTAGAGGGTTATTTCTCACTGGAATTGCATCATAAGTGTGAACCCAGTACTTGCTTTTATCAATTTAGTTGAAAGATCTCTCAGTGTATTATCAAGATTTAAAAGGAGCATGGTGCCACAGGGAATCCTTTGGGAGGCTGAGGCAGGAGGATCACACCAATTTAGAGTACCTGACCAACTCAGGCCCAGATTACATGGGGCCTGATGAGCCATGAAAGGAGTTTGAGCTTTGCTCTTACAATCTGACTGAAGCTAGCAGGTCTTAATTGGTAGTTAGTAATGGTTCTAAATGTTGATGCTGTTGCCCCTTTATTTGAAACTCACTATTCCCCAGGGAGGTATTCCTGTTGGTCAGATGAAGAAGTAAAAATTCAGAGGAGTTAGGTGATAAGACAGACCGTACCGTGCCAGGTTTCGGAGCCCCTGTACCCTGGCTTCCAACTGGTGCTTTTATACTGTGCTGCTTGCCTGCTTTATACTTCTTTGGTTTTTTGTTCTTTGAACACTAGAGATAGTGAAAGGAATAATTAACAGGAGGCCTCTAAGTCTACTTGCTCCAGTGTTGAGTATCCATTTCTGTTGGGGGGTAGGCATATGATACTTAGCTATCAAAGCCTGGCTAAGAGAAGAAGCAAGCAAGCTGAAGACTTCCCATCTGATATGGGCAGTCATTTAGTTTGGGAAGTATTCTTGTGGTGATTTATACTCAAGACATGACCAGTTAAGTCTCATGCATCTTAAAAGCACCTTTTTTTATATCCTGCTAATGGTGTTAGACTTCCCAAAGCTTAAAGCCTTGGAAACCAAAAGGAAATTGTCCCATAGTGTGTCCTGCAAGGAAAATTGTGATATGCTTAATAGCAGGGGGATGCAGAAGACATACCTCTCAGCACTAAGTATTAATTATTTGAATGTATTTTAGTCATATTAAATGTGATGAAGTTTAGTGCAAAATGGATGAACTTAACAAAGATATTGAAAAATCAAGCCTGGAAATACTGTTGGACTTTAAATATAACCTCACTGGAGAAACCTCTCCTAGACTGTAGAAAGAGGTATGGTGACTAAAACAGTATCCAAGCACGATACCATCAAGTTCTTTGCACTTGGGCCTTGTTTTTTGAATTTGTGTGTTAGAGGAACATTGTTTACCTTTCCAAATGCATGGAGAACATCTTCCTAACTGGCCTGATGCCACTCCCACAGTCAGGTTTTGTATGAGCCAACAGTGATCAGTGAGAGTCCTGTGTATTTTGTATAATATATCTTCTGGTTGGCAGGAGAAGATAAACACTTTATGGAATTAACCATGGGGTTAATGAAACTAATACTCCCTAAATTATCTGGCTTTTGATTTTGGTGATTTTTTTCTTCCTTCCTTTTGTTTTTAGGGGATCATTGAAAACTTTTGTCCACACAGTCCACCTGTTGCAGAAACAGACTGATCTTGGGTCCCTGCCTGTTGCTGACGTACTGTATAGGTAAGTTCTCACATAGGATCCTTATACTTCTTCCAAACAATGCATATTTGTGCATAAAGGCTCGTATGATAAGTATATTGCTAAACTCTTACCAATTAATAATTTATATTTCTGAATAAATATAGAATCAAATTAATTTCTTAAGAATTTTGTTTTCTTCCTTTCTTTGAAAGTATTCTTAAGTACATTATTTTCATTCTTTTTAAATTTTATGTCTTCATAAAAATGCAGTAGCTTTTAATAAATTCTTTATAAATTTGAGATGATAATGTACTAAAGCATGAAGAAGAAAGTAAAAATCATTCATAATCTCATCACCCAAAGATGACTCACTGCTCCTAAAGTTTCAGTATGTGTGCTTCCTGGCTTGTGCCCTCCATTTCTCTCTGTGCCCTCTATTACTGTCTCTTTTTTTCTCACACAAGTATATGTTTAAAATACATATATTTTACACACAGATGTAATTTTGTTATAACATTTCCATAAGCATTGCTTTGTATTTTTTCATTTAAAAATATATTAGAATGTCTTTTTAGATGTGTATTTATGTAAAACTGTTTTAGTTTCTGCTCTTGGAGGGTGTAGATAGACTGTTATTTTCTTGCTGAAATGGATGGTCTCAGTTTCTTTGTGATTCTCCTTCTCCTCTTATAGACTGTTGCTTTTGGAAGGGGGGCCTGGATCCCCCTCCTGTTTACTTGGGGGCAAACACATAGTCTCATGGGGGTATGAAGACATGCTGCCTGCGCCCGATAGCAACACTGGCTCCAGTTCTGAGAATAAAGGTAATGCAAGATTTTTTTGATCCTGTGATTAATATTAAGATGTAAGAAGAATGGTTTTGGATTATTGTTGCAAGTACTTTAGATACAGTTCTGTGTGTTCCTTTATGTTCCTTATAATTAAGAGCTGAAGATTCTTGTACAGTGTGTTTGTTGTTTGCTTTATCATTAAAATTATAAAAACTGATATTCAATGAGGTAAGAAAGTGGGTAGGTTTTACCACAGCAAGGAAGAGTGATCCTCCAAACACTCCTGCCAAGGCAGCATGAATTACTTAAATTGGTCTCAGGATATTTGACTTTGGACATGGAAGCCTTAAGTTGAAATTTTTGGTCTTGTTGCATGATATGTATTTCTTTTATTAACTTATTGTGTCTTCAAGAACCCTCCTGTCCTAAAAGCAAAATGAGAAGGTTCATGGGTGCGTGAATTGTTAAGTAACCCCTTTAAATGAAGTAGGCTGCTTTAAACTGTTTTTATACGGTTCCACAGGATTACATTATCTCAGCAAAAATGGCAGAAGCTCTCTTAAGTGACCTCCACTTGACTAATGTGCCAGATGAATTAGGCCTCTCTTGTCACTTTATATGGAATTTTTTAAAAAAATGATTACCCACTTTAACTGGTTTGTTATTGTTGAGGAACTAGTAGGTACAGGTCCCAGTTGTCCAGAGTTGTCCAGACCTGAACCATGGTCCTCCATACCCAAGCCCATGGGCCCCTGTGTGCACTGCTACTCCCACTGGTAGAACTGCCTGCTTGCCAACAGTCAACCTTGCTCCCAAACTGGTTTGTTGTTGTAATTGGTACTTGTTATTATATCATTAATTATTATAATGATATTATTAGTATTATATCATTATTAAATATTATGTATCTGATAAAATAGGAATTAAAAAAAAAAACCCTTCCATTTAAAAGGTGACTGTTTAGAAAGACTAGACCAAATGAGCCTTGAAAAAATTGATGCCATTAGCTGTAAAGTTGAGAGCCCCTTCTGTCCCCCAAAGTCCCCTTTGTTTCCAACACTCCATGGGGCAGCCTACCTGGGCAGCCCTGAGAGCATGGAACCCCATCTAACCACACCCACAGGCCACCTTTCAGTTCTCAGCCCAGTGCCGTGTGCCTTTTCACAGTCCACTGTGTCTTCTAGAGAGTGCTGAAAGGAAAAGGTAAAGCTTCTGAATGATTAATGACCTTCCCAGAGTTAGTGAGACAGGCAAAAATCCTGCAGCACTTCTGCAGTTCTCAGACAGTATGGGTGCTGGCTTCCATCTGCATTCAGAATGGAAACCCTGTCTTTATTCTCTCCCTTTACTGGCATCTCCCTAGAAGTAGTTTCTCACCAATGATGATGGAGTAAGCTTATCTGTTTGCTTTTTACTTCCATGTACCTTTGGTTTTGATAAGAATTGTTTTTCTTAAAATAATTTTTAGAATAATGTTTTTTTTTTCTTCACTGTGTTGCTATGTTATGGCCTTAAATTCCTGAGCTCAAGTGATCTTCTTGCCTCATCTTCTCAAATTAGAATAAGTCGATTTAACCTTTAATATTAAAAAATTCAATATTGACAGAAGTTGAAAGGATGCTATAATAACCTTGTATACTCATCACAATCTCAAAGTGTCAGTTCCCAGACAGTCTCATTCAGTCTGTCTCCTTCAGTTCTACCCCTCATCAGACCCACACTCAAAAGGGGCTGGGCTCTAATCTAATGATGCCTGAATAAATGAAATTTATTAATGTTAGGTTAAAATGTTTAAGGTATGGAATTAAAAAAAAAATGATTACCCACTTTAATTGGTTTGTTATTGTTGAGGAACTAGTAGGTACAGGTCCCAGAGTAGTAGACTGAATTTTTAAGATAATAGCAGATTCAATACTGATTTGAATGGTGTGACATTTGAATTTCTTCTAGCTAATACAACTTGTTTCAGGAAGACAAACTCCCCTGAAACATAGTGAATGGAATGATTATGAACATAAACACGGAAATCTTTATCTATAAGCCCAATTTTAAGGCAAATTCTTGGGAATATAATTTAGGAAACCATTTACTGTCACATAGAGAAACTATTTTAGTTGGGGAAGATAAGCTAAGAGAAAACATAATTATCATTTTTGAAAGGAGAGAGATTATTGGGCTGGGGTTGTGACTCTTTAGTAGAACATTTGCTTAGCACATGTGAGGCATTGGGTTCAATCCTCAGCATCACAAAAAAATAAAGTAAAGGTACTGTGTCCATCTACAAGTTAAAAAAAAAGAGAGATTTTATATATATGTATGATATATACATACATATAAATGCTGGTAACTTTATTTTTATAGTTGCTGACGGACAGCATACATTTATTATATTTGTTCATTTTTATGTAGTGCTGAGGATCGAACCCAGTGCCTCACACATGCTAGGCAACTGCTCTGCCACTGATCTATACCCCTAGCCCCCAGAGATTATATTTTTATGCTGTTATTTGTCTCCACAACTAAAATTAGTTGCTGAGACTGGTCTTGAACTTGTAATCCTCTTGCCTCAACCTCCTGAGTTGCTAGAATTATAGGCATGTACCACCCAGAACTGAAATTAGGGTGTCCGAGTAGAAAATCCACAGAAGCAGATTTTAGTTCTGCTTACACCATTAGTAAATCAACATAATTTAATTTGTCATTTATGGAACCCTGGCTTGGTAGCAGTGAGCAATGTAGGTGTGTTTTCTGATTTAACCATCGCAGTAACCTTGGAAGTATTATTATCCTTATCTAAAAGAAGAAGAAACCGAAGTTCAAAGACATCTAAGATCATTTAATGAATGCTCAAGGCTCTTAAGAGTTCATGCCTTTCTTACTATGAATTCATTTGTAAAATTATATTCTTAGTCATTTCAGATTAGAATTAGGAATGTTTAAGCTTGGCTCAGTACTTTTGCTTTTCCAAAGAAAAAACATTTGGCAGGCTGAACCAGGTCCTTCTAATAACTATGAGCCCTCTTTCCTGATGTCTTTCCCTTATCTTCCTTGTTCCCACATGTTTTTAGATATTTGATTTTAGGGATTCAAGCCATCTACCTTGAAAGTTACAGGGTAGCACTTTTTTTGTTTTCTCTTTAAGCAGGAGATTATCTTTCACTCAACTTCCTAATGACTTTTTCATTAGAAAAAGCATGTTTATAATTTCATTAGAAAAAACATCTAATTTACTTGTAAAAAAAAAAAACGATTTCAGATGCTGACTTGGGACGCTGTCTCACTGCAGACGGTCTTTACCTGTACACTACTAACTCAGTTGGAAGAGGAGTAAGCAAATTGGGGTCTGGATTACATGGTACTCTAAGGTCAGTTGCATGGAACTTGCTCAATGATTTGGCTGGAACATTTTCCTCTTTTATAAATCTCTGAAGAAGGGCAGGGGGTGTGTCCTGGTTACCCATACACTACTACTAAGTAACAAGTAGAACTTATTTAGATGGTCCTATCTTATTGCCACCTCCCAGTATGTTGTTCTAAAATGCAGTGTACTGTTGACTCTGTGGAGTTTGGTACCCCTAAGGTCATTGTTTCCAGCCAGAAATTCCTCTGTGATCAGGATTTCTATAAGAATATTTCTATAAGAATATATTTCTACATGTTGATAAGTGACATTTTTCTAGTTAAGTCTTTTTGTACTTGAATTTAACATTAGATTAGCAGTGATTTTTCAGTTGGGATATAAGATCTATGAATTCCTGTCAAAAGAAATTGCAGTTTGAAAGCCCCAAGTATATTCAGTGAAGCCTTTTCCCCAACTTTCTCTCCTCTCTATCTCATTGTGGAAAGTTGATATTTGCCATAGTTTGTCAGTTCCAGAGTTAATGTAACGTTCACTCGTTGGCTCTCTTACTTAGTCATTTTTTTAAATTAGGCCAAAAAATGTTCTATGTGCCTAGTGTAGTTCCTTGTAAGGCTCTAGGCACAGCTCGATGGTCCACCATGTCTCTTTCTCTTCCACAGAGGGTTTGTGTACTGCCGGAATGAGGAGCTGGAGCCAGGGTGGGTGGCTTTTGGCAGTGGCAGTCTTCTCCACCGGCCTGTGTCTTTCGATAATAAACCTCACTCCCTGTTCCAGGTCATTGATCAGAACACCCTTCAGGTAAACAGAAAACCATGGCTCTTGGCTTTTGTATTTTGGAGACAGTAAGAGAAGTTCCTGATGTCATTAGAAGTAGCCTCTTGGGGCTGGGGATGTGGCTCAAGCGGTAGCACGCTCGCTGGAATGCGTGCGGCCCGGGTTCGATCCTCAGCACCACATACAAAACAAAGATGTTGTGCCCGCCGATAACTAAAAAATAAATATTAAAAAATTCTCTACCTCTCTCTCTCTCTTTAAAAAAAAAAAAAAAGAAGTAGCCTCTTTTTAATTGTTATAGTTTGGGCATTTTTGTTTTTTCTTTAATGTCTTTGAACTTTCCCACATGATCTGAATGAATGTGCTCTTTATCTTTCAAAGTCCAACAATAAACTTTTCTTTTTGTGTGTGTGTTCTGAGGATCAAACTCAGGACCTTGCTTATACTAAGCACTTGTGCTACCACTGAACTATGCCCCTTGCCTCAAACATTAAACTTTTTTTTTTTCTTTTGTGGTGCTTGGGATTGAACCCAGGTCCTTGTGCATGTGAGGCAAGCACTCTACCAACTGAGCTATATTCCCAGCTCTCAAACAATAAACTTTTTAACTGTATTTCTTTTCAATACTGGGGATTAAACCCAGAGTTAGTCTATCACTGAGCCACACCTCCAACCCTTTCTGTTATGTTTTCTTTATTTATCTTTTTGGTACTGGGGATCTAACCCTGAGGTGCTTTTCCGCTGCTTACATCCCCAGCCATTTTTATCTTTTATTTTGAGACAGGATCTTGATAAGTTGCTGAGGCTGGCCTTGAACTTGAGTTGCTGGGATTATAGGCGTGCATCACCATGCCCAGCTCACATCACTTTTAGTTTGTCACTCAAGTATGTCTTTCCTAGAGAACAGGGATTGAATCTTGTTTACCATTACCATCTCCAGAGCATAGTAGGTGTTCAATAATTATTGGATAAATAAAATGAACTAATGAATAAATGGATGTCCAGTTGACGTTATTGTTTGTCACTAATGCAAACATATAAGAACATCTCATGTTTATTTGAAACAGAAATGATAAGCCCAGGAGTTAAGCAGATGTTAAATCTCAGAACATATTTTACATTTGAAGCATACAGTTTCCCCTGTGTTTTTGCAAAAACTTTTTGACACTGTCCAAGAAAGCAACACTGTTGTCATGAACTAGATATGTGTACTGGGAGTAATCAGGGAGCACCATAGGCCACTTAGTAGCTGTCAACTTTCTAGACTTCCTGGCACGAAAAGTTCAAAGTGTAGTTACAGCAACTAAATAAGTTTTTGTGCTTCAGGTAGAGAGAACAAATTTGGATAAAAGTTCATGGATTGAGGGGTCAGAATTGCCTTGGGAAAACTAGTGACCCTCCCAAAGCAATGGAGTAACTAAAAATTGTTCTTACTTTCTTATGAAGGCATTAACTTTTTCTAATGAGTTTTATTTTGACGTTTTCAGCTCTTCTATTCCTGAATTAAAAAAAAAAAAAGATCTAATCAGCAATTTTCTTCGTTTTCATGTGCCCTCATTTTAAGTGCTAATCTCTGGCATCAAAATAGTGTGTAACTATGTGTTTAATGTAGAATGATGCTGAAACTGAAGAAAGCTTTATATTGAAAACACTTGTTTTCACAGTACACAGGGACGGACATGGTCAATTTCTTTGAGGCTCTATGTGCTAAGTTAGGCTCCATCATGGGCTGTCTTTTTTTTTTCTTTTTTTCTCCATATTGGGAATTGAACTCAGGGGCACTTAACTATTGAGCCACATCCCCAGCCCTATTTTGTATTTTATTTATTTAGAGACAGGGTCTCATTGAGTTACTTAGTGCCTTGCTTTTGCTGAGGCTTTTGCTGAGACTGACTTTGAACTCAAGATCTCCTTCCTCAGCCTCCCTAGTTGCTAGGATTATAGGCATGCACCACTGTGCCTGGCATGGACTGTCATTTTTATTTTTAAACTTCATTTTTCCTTTTCCCTTCTCCCTCTTCTGTTTTCCTTTTGACTTTCTCCTGCTGTCTCTTTTTTCCTTTCTCCCAAATTTACTAATTCACTTTAATTAGGCTCTGAATTAGGTGCTTAGGATATAAGATGAGCAAGACATTATTCCTATCTTTTAAATACAATTATGGTCTTAAATATCTTTACTAAGAAATTTCAGAAAGTATTATTTGTCTAAAATTTATTTTTTAGTAAGTGTTAGATAAAACATATGCATAGCAGATTCAGTGTTTTTTAAAAATATGTTTTAGTTGCAGACGGACACAATACCTCTATTTTATTTACTTATTTTTATATGGTGCTGAGGATCAAACCCAGTGCCTCACATATGTTAGGCACTCTACCACTGAACATATTCCAGCCTGTGTTTTAGTAATTATTTTTCCTACTAAAAAGTAATTTGAATTAGTATCAATAATCTTTTCATCTGTTACATGGTTGTTCATGTTTATTTTATTGCTCATTTTATGAACTTTTTAATTTTTGCCATGTATTTTTTATACATTATTTTATTTTGCCCAGGAAGTCTATTGAATTATCATTTGTGTTGGGCTGGGGATGTGGCTCAAGCGGTAGCGCGCTCGCCTGGCATGCGTGCGGCCCAGGTTCGATCCTCAGCACCACATACAAACAAAGATGTTGTGTCTGCCGAAAACTAAAAAATAAATATTAAAATTCTAAAAAAAAAAAAAAAAAGAATTATCATTTGTGACTTAGTAAGTAGCATTAACAATGGACTGAATTTCTTCCCTTTGGTGCCCAGGTGTGCCAGACAGTGGCCATGCCAGCCAATCACCTCCCTGTTGGCAGTACTATGAGCACCGTGCATCTCTCTTCAGATGGTACCTACTTCTATTGGATCTGGTCTCCTGCTAGTCTGAATGAGAAAACACCAAAGGGACATTCTGTCTTCATGGACATTTTTGAACTTGTGGTAAGTTTAGCTTTCTTATTTTGTGTTTTTACAGAAACCCCCTTCTATTTTCTTTGTATATTAATGTACAGACGACCTGGTATCCTAGCATAGGTACAGTGTGTTCAATGTTTCCTTAAAATTAATTTTCCTTTCATGTGTCTTTGAAGGTGTTTTATGTTTGAGGTTAGATGCATAAAAGGCCAAGCTTTCTAAAAGTTTAATCTGGCAGTGACATTCCTGGATGTGCTGACAGTGGGGTGTTTATGGAGAAACCCCATGGGTGGTGGAGTATGGGACTAAACTCAGTAGCAAGCCTGGTTCTGTAGAGAGAAACTGGGAGTGTTCAAGAGTAGAGACAATTGTGAGAAGGTGATTCAAGCAGTGTTGTACTCAGGTGATGGGAAGACAGTAGTGGGCAAGGTAGGCAGAGTTCTTACTCAAATTAACTGAATTCTGTCTCTGGAATTGGGTGGTTTGGGTGATGGTGGTGGAGAAATTTAAAAATTAATGATAAACAGTAAGCAAATAAGTGAACAAAATAATTTTAGTCAGTGAAAAAAAAAGTAGTAGTTAACCTGATAAAGAATGGGGGGTGGGGGTGGGGTGGCAAATGAAGAACATCCAGGAAGACAGGACCATAAGTACAAAGTCCCTGTGGCAGGAACAAGCATGTTTTCAGAAATCAAGGCAGGCCAGGGTAGCTGGAATACAGAGAAGCTTGAATGAGAAGAACTCGGGCACCCAGGTCTGGATCTGCACTGTTCAATGCAGAAGCCACCAGCTGTACATGGCTATCTAAATTTCAATTAATCAAAATTAAGTAGAATGAAAATTTAGCTTGCTCAGTTACATTAGCTACATTTCAAGCTCTCACTGTGGCTAGTGGCTGCTGTGTTGAACAGGAAAGACAGAGAACATTCCCATCATTGAAGAAAGTTTTATTGTATGAGCTTGTGTAGATAGTATTTGTAGGCATTTACCAAAGAGAAAATTAGCCCTAAACTCGGTCTGTGATAAAACTTATTTCATGATGTGATTTAGAACCCCCTTCTGGAAAGAGATTAGTATTCCTGAAGGGGGGGGGGGAATGTGATAGCAGTTGTCTAGTAAACCTTGAAGGTTCCAAGCCTGTTCTGTTCCCACCAGTTGTCCATCAGTCAGGAGTCCAGTAGCCCTTAACAATACATTCTCTTTCTTTGTTTTCTAGTCTCACAGTTTTCTTTCTCCCTCTCCCTCTCTCTCTGCCTTCCTCCCCGCCTCCTTCTTCCTCCCCTCTCCTCCTCCCAAGCATATTATAAACTGGTATCCTAAGGAAGCCATGACCCACAGTGTTCTCTGAAATAACCCCATCAGAGTGCTCTCTGAGTAGGTCTGTTAGTGATTGTACTGTAGAAATATACCTTCAAAAGTGTAAGAAAACTTTTCCTTGTTTATTTCTTCCTAAACAGGCTCATCAGCTATTTCAAGAGTTTAGATCTTTATTTGAGGAATAATGGGAACATTGAAACCCCTTCCTCCCTGATATGCTTTTGTCAAATTAAAAGAGGAAATTGTATCAGAGAAACCCAAATGCAAGGTTTCAAACATCAGCCTCTCACATACTGAAAGGAGCTTCCTTTGCTCCACCTCCCTCAGCCCCCAGCATGTGTCACAGTTGTCACTTTTATGGGTTTTTAATTCTTCTCCTGGTTACCTAATGTCACTAAGTGAAATGCTTGTGTTGCTGTTTTTTTATTTATGAATTCCAGATTTTGTCGATTTTTTTTCTGTGATGATGATTTGGCTAAATTTCCCCTTTCTTTTATTATTCCCAGAGTGCTTATTTCATGCATTTTAGTTCTTCCTTAGGCTATCCTTGTGATTTATAGTTAAACCTTTCCTTCATGTTCATTAGCTCTAGGCACACTCTCTTGTCCCCACTTTAGAAGATGTAGAGCATGATGACCCTTGCCACACTTTGGTGTGGGGAATTTCAAGACTAGAAGAATATATGTTCAGAGGTGCCAGGAGGAAGATAGATGGTTTATGCCCACTCCTCCTTAGAGTGTCACAGGAGTTAGAGGCATCAGATGAGGCACAGAGCTGTTGGGAGACCAAGATTCTAGACTGAAAGTTGACACAGGTCCTGTCCGCCCACTTCTTGACACACACATTTGCGCTCAGATGCTTGCTGCCCAGGCAGAAGACTAGACATTTATTTTCTGAAGAAACTAAATGACCCTGGGGGAAAAAAGATCTCTATGTACAGACATTGGAATTGCAAAGAGTTGCTTCTATGGCCAGTCACCCACTGGTGATGTGTTTTACCATGTAAGCTTCAACCATGTCCATAGAATTTCTGACTAGTGCTGAACTGTTAAGAAAAAAGAGTAGAAAAAACCCAAACCCAAAACTTTGAAGAGGTAGTGTGTGGAAGGGAGAGCAGTAGATAAAAAACATCAGTAATTATTGGAGCTGGGGAGGGCACATAGGGAACGCATGTTGCTACCATTCTCTTTTTGTGTACATTTAGATCTTTCCTTATTGAAAATTAAAAAACAGAGCAAGTAACTAAGGATCATGAGACGAATGAGGAAAGCCTCCAATATGAAAACTTTAAAAGAAGTAGAAGGGATGGAGAAAAGCTTCATCAACACTGACTACTTTGTGAGATATGAGAAGATATTGTACTCATAAAACAGAAGAGAGCTGGGCACGGTAGTGTATATTTGTAATCCCAGCTGCTCAGGAGACTGAGACAGAGGGATGGCAGGTTCTAGGTCAGCCGCAGCAACTTTACAAGGCCCTGCTTAAAATAAAAATGTTAAAGTAGAAAAGGGCTGGGGATATAGCTCAGTGGTAGAGCACTAATGGCTTCAATCTCTAGTACTGCAAAAAAATAAAAATAATAAAAAATATAGAATGTCATTTAAAAAAACTATCAGAAAATGATGAGGGAGAGCCCCTAGAAATTGAAACTACGATTATCCAAAATTAAAAATTCATGAGTTAGCGTTATCCTCCCAGAAGATAGGATACATAAAGAACAATAAATATGAGAGAAAAAATAAAAGACATAATGGAGTGATCCATCCATTGTCTTCTTAATAGGAATTCCAAAGAGAACAAAGAAAATAAAAAAGATTCCATGATCAAGAAATAATAAAAGAGAAATTTCAGACTAAATGATGCTGCTGTCTTGGCTAAAAAGGAATAGGATCTGGCACAGGAATAGAAAATGTCCACATCACGGAACATCCTCTGAAATGTTAGATTACCAAGGATAAAGAGAGGATTCTAAAGCTTCCAGAAATTAAAAAAAATCACATACAAATTATGAATTAGAAAAGCACCAAGCTATTCAATAGCATTTATTCCTGGTTGCAAAAATGGAGAAGCATTTTCAAAACTCTGAGGGAAATTTATTTTCAACCCAGAAGTCAGTATTCAACCAAAGTATTAATCAATTGTGAAGACAACATAAAGATATTTTTAGACATGTAGTTATATAATCAAAAGCTCATACCTGCCCTAGAGGAAATGGAACAACTAAAATAGGCCCTGCCCGCAGTGTGAAATAAGAAGTTAGGGAGGAAGGAGCTTGCTGTAGGTTAAAAGAAGCACCTTTGAATCATTTTTCGAGTCTGAATCAAACAAACCAACTGTAAAAACTTAACACTGTAAAAAACAACTAAAAAGAACTTTTGGAGACCATTTGAAATTTGAATATAAAAGTATTAGTAATATTAGATGAAACCAGAGGATTAGTCTTAATTTATTTTTTAAGGAAATTAGTTTATTTTTAAATAATTTAAGTAAATTAACATTGTGGTTACATTTTAAAAGTGTATATTTTTAGAGATGTTTCTTGAAGTATTTGGAAGTAGAACCACATGGTGTCTGGAATACATTTTAAAATATTTGAGCAAAAAGAGGGTAGGCAAAACAGGTATGGCAATATCTGTAATAGTTAATTTGGATGATGACATATGGACATGTATCATCCTTTTTTCTCTTTTTTCATATGTTTGAGATATTTCATTGTTAATTTTTTTTTTATGGGCATGGTAGATTTGCACACCTGCAATCTCAGCAACTTTGGAGGTTAGTGCAGGAGGATCTCAAGATCCAGGCTAGCCTGGGCAACTTAGCAAGACTCTGTCTCAAAATTTAAAAAATAAAATAATTAAAATAATTTTAAGTCATCAATGGCCACTAATTTAGCAGCTTTCCTAAAATGCCACCTTGGGAGCTGAACATAGGTATCTAGCATACTGCCTCTGATACTTTCTCAGAATGGAATGCTGTGTAGTCATTAAAAAGTATGAGGCATAGAGTGAAACAGATTAATTTTTAAGTTATATTGTGTAGTACAATAAGCTAGGTTCAGAACCTGCTATGGGAGAAGAAAGGTAGGGGGTGGGTTTGGTTTTCTTTTCTTTTCTTCTCAACTGTGCTCCTGAGTTTACACCTTTTCTTTCTCAGTGGATCAGCATTCCCCAGGCATATACTGATGCACAGAAACAGCTCTCTCCACCATACCCACCCTTTACATACAGCAAAACTCTGGAATGGATTTATTGTTACTGTTTTATCTTATCTACTTGCATTCTTTCTTGAACCTCTGCAGTCAGTCTCGTATCCTCATCACATCACTGAACAGTTCTTACCAGGTTCCAGTGACTTCCACATTGCTAACTTCAGTGGTCAACTCAGCCTTCTTTTTACTTGGTCTTTTAGCAGTATTTAATAGGGTCAATCTCTCCTTCCCAATCCTGTTTTCACCTGGCTTGTGGCCACCATAGCAATCTAATTCATTGATTATTCTTTCTGAGCCTCGCCTGCCCCACTCTTAACAATCATGAGCACCAGGACTTGTACCCAGGACACCTTTCATCTGCTTTTTTGCTCTTCCTCTTCAGTTGATTTCATCTTATTTTGTCTCCGGAAGCACCTCCACTTGCTGAGGATGCTCAAAATTGCTTCTTAGCCAAAACCTGTCCCTGAAAAACTATGTGCACATTAATGTGGGTGTTTGTATGTGCACAAAATAGTAGAATTTATAGTTGAAGGTCTGATAGTCCCCTGAAGCTAAATATCCACCAATTAAACTCCTGATTTTAATCCCAGACCTGCTCCTCTTCCTTTCCCTTTTCAGTTAACAGCAGAGGTACCCTTCCAGTGCTGGCCACTATCATTTGATATTGCTCTTTTTTTTTTTAAATGGACACAATAGGGGCTGGGGATGTGGCTCAAGCGGTAATGCGCTCGCCTGGCATGCGTGCGGCCCGGGTTCGATCCTCAGCACCACATACAAACAAAGATGTTGTGTCCGCCGATAACTAAAAAATAAATATTAAAAATTCTCTCTCTCTCTCTCTCTCTCTCTCTCTCTCTCTCTCTCTCCCTCCCTCCCTCCCTCCCTCCCTCCCTCTCTCACTCTCTCTTTAAAAAAAAAAAAAAAAAAGGACACAATATCTTTTTTGTTTATTTTTTTATGTGGTGCTGGAAATCGAACCCATGATCTCACATGTGAGAGGCAATCTCTCTACCACTGAGTAATACCCGAGCCTGGTATTACTCTTTTTTTTTTTTTTGAGAATTTTTAATATTTATTTTTTAGTTTTTGGCAGACACAACATCTTTGTTTGTATGTGGTGCTGAGGATTGAACCCGGGCCGCACGCATGCCAGGCGAGCGCGCTACCGCTTGAGCCACATCCCCAGCCCCCTGGTATTACTCTTGATTTGCCAAAAAAAAAAAAAAAAATACTGTGGGAGATTAGAGAGGGGAGAGTAAAATTCATTGTGGTGAGGTTTTTTGGCGGGGGCATTGAGGATTGAACTCAGGGGCACTTGACCATTGAGCCTCATCCCCAGCCCTATTTTGTATTTTATTTAGAGACAAGATCTCACTGAGTTGCTCAGGCCTCGCTTTTGCTGAGCCTGGCTTTGAACTCACGATCCTCCTGTCTCAGCCTCCTGAGTCTCTGGGATTACAGGTGTGTGCCACTGTGCCCAGCTGTGGCAAGGTTTTAATGGAGGTAGAGGACTTGATCTAATGAGCACAGGAGCAGGTGTAGAGAAGGAATTTGTCCCCTGAGGAGAAAATCTGAATAGGTTGGTGGTGAGAGCCCATGTTAGAAATTTGGTTAGCTGGTCTGTACCTCAGGTTGGGGCATCTGTGATTGGTAGTTTGTTAGTTTTATTTGGTTTTGCAGAGAATTACCTCTTTCCCACAGTGACAAACTCACAGTAGCTTGATTGTTTTCTTCTCTCTTGGAAACTTGTAACTGCAGTTGACTTCCAAAGGTGACAAGCAGGACAGATGCTGCTGCTTTGAGCTGGTATAGGGAAGTTGTGACCATCTTTCTTGTTTCCTCATTGGATATTCAAATCCCCTCCACAACCTTCTCATAGTTTTTTCCCCCTCTGGCATCTTTAGTTTGTGGAGGGCTTGTGATCCTAGCCCACTGTATACAAATTAACCTTACTCCCATGAGTCCTGAGCATGTCCTTCAGTAGCCACCTCTGAATCTGTTCATTCATACCTCTTCAACATTATGGATGAATGGTATGAATGAGGAGGGCCTTCTGCATGCCAGGTAGTGTCATGGGAGCTGGGAACATAGTGTTCTGAAGCTTATATTCCAGTAGAGGAAATAGGCATCCACTTTCAAGCAGTGATAAGTATCATGAGGAAGATGGAGTAGAGTGAGGTAACAGAAAAATGATTTTTTTGGGAGGTGGGCTATTTTAGGTAATGGGCAGGGGAGCCTGTCTTAAGGAGGTGATATCTGACCTAAGACTTGAATAGAAATCAAGGAATGAGGCTTGTGAGACCAGGCAGAGGAGCATTATAGACAGAAGAAATGCTTGTGCAGCCACCCTGAGGCAGGGATGTGCTTGGCCTGTTGAGGGTGGGACAGCAGGAAGAGCTTTGTGGCTCAAGTAGAGGGAAGAGAGAGTGAGTGGAGCAATGGATGATACAGTGGGAGGAGCAGCCAGGCCCTTTGCTTATAGGACCTGAAAGTTATTTGGATTTTATTCCAAGGAAATGAGAAGCTCTTGGACAAGAGTTTTGAGCAGAAAAAAAAGTATTTTGTTTTAAAGGTTTATTGTAGCTGTTGGGTCAAGAATAGTCAAAAGCCACATATAAAGACTCTTAGAAGCAAAATGACCATAGAAGAGACCAAAAAGATGAACCAAATGTATATAATGTGTATATTGTTCTAATTGTTTTATTTGGATCTAATTTATGGACTCAAAATTACATGTTAAGAAGTATTGTTAACTTTGTTAGGTGTGATTACATTGTAGTCATTTAAGAAAATATATTTTATAGGAATACATATTGAACATGTAAGGGTGAAATAACATGATGTTTGGGATATATGAAGAAAATATGGTATTTTTCAACTCATATCCAGATGATGTATAAATGGATTTTTAAAAAATTATTGTAATTATTTTTGTATTGTGAAAAATTTCATAATGAAACATTTTCTAAAAGAACACAGCATAAATAGGGGGCAAGAATGGGATCAGTAGGAGGCTACTGCAGGGGACCAGGTAGAGAGCACATTGTTAGGGTGAAGTCATGTTGGGGGACATAAAGGGAAGAGATTCAGAATGTATTCTTTATATATATATATATGTATATATATATATATATATATATACACACACACACACACACACACACACACATACATACATACATACACACCTTTATTTTATTTGTTATTTCTATGTGGTGCTGAGAATTGAACCCAGTGCCTCACATATGCTAGGCAAGCGCTCCACCACTGAGCCACAACCCCAGCCCAGGATGTCTTCTTTTTAAAAGTTGGTGACGCATCCTTTTATTGATCCCAATAATAACATGTGGTATCCAAAGCTAACTTTGGTTTCTTTAAATGCTGGAACTTAAAACATTTACTGCCTATCCCTAAATAGAATAATGGGGCTTTTTGCTTTTTTTTTTTTTTTTTTTTTTTTTTGTGACACTGGGATTTAAACCCAGAGTGCTCTACCACTGAGCCATATCTCCAGCCCTTTTTATTTTTGAGACAGAATTTCACTAAGTTGCTGAGAGTGTTTATGGACTTGGGATCCTCCTTCCTTAATCTCCCAAGTAGCTGAGATTATAGCTGAGAGCCACCATTGCAGGCTTATTTTCTTACTTATGATCTCGATCTCTCTCTCCCTCCCTCCCTCCCCCTCCCTCTCTCTCTCCTTGAGATTTCCAAGAGAGACCATATGTTAACTTTGTAATTAGGGGGAAAAAAACCATATTTTTGGACACCTGAACAAGCTAATGTGATAGTGGATGGGAAAGGGGAGCTACTCTAATTTGGGTTACTGATGAGGACTTTCCAAGGAAGGACACTTGAACCCAGACCTAAACTATGAGAAGCAGCCACTGATACACAGGGTAGCCAGCCATTCCAGTTTGCTTGGGATTGAGGGATCTGTGGGGCATGGACCCTTCAGTGCTCAAACTAGGATAGTCTTGGCCAACTGAAGTGGCAGGTAGTGCACAGCAAGTAACAGGGCCTAGAGTCAGGGGGCAGAGGACAGGGCCATGTAGTGAGAAAGGTTGATTGAGGCAGCTGAAGAGGGAGCCAGATTGAAGCAGGAGACTGGTTGCGGGGCTGGTCCAGTCATCCAGCTCGAGATGATAGTGTCTTGGACCCATGTGGTTGCCAGCAGGGCAGCCTCCTGTCACTCCCAGCACTGTGCTGCTCCTCACCCCACTCAACTCTCTCCCTCCTTCCTAAACCAGTGCTTGTTATCCTCTGAGGAGCTGTTCTGCTAAAGTAGAGGTTCCCAGCAATTGGCCATGTGTGCCAATCCTCCTTGCTTCTCAAAGGTGCTTTATCAGTTTTTTTCTTAATTTTTTGAGTTGTTGTATTTTTTATACCATTTTTATATGTTTATTATTTGTTTATATGAGGAACTAACCCAGTGCCTCACACGTACTAGGCAAGTGCTCTGCCACTGAGCTACAGCCTCAACCCTCAGTCTTTCTTTTCAATATTCTCAAAGTACTCAAACACAATAATGCATTTTTTTTTAAAGTTATCCATTGATTTTCTCATAGGGCCAGATGGGTAATGTTTTTGAATGCCAAGCTTAAAGTGATTGATTTTTATCTTGGCTGTCTTTGCAGGGTTATATTTAGAGTTGTGCAACATAAATAGACTTAAGACCACTAAATGTTGATCCAGCAGGAGGGCAGGGGTAAAGCAATGCAGCAAGAAGTAGGTATGTTACATTTTAGGTGACAAGGGGTTATTCAAGTAGGAATGTCAATGAGGGGTGTTGGGGGAAATTTAAAAGGTGGGGCTAGATCTTTGTGGCAAGGATGGATCTGTAGATAAAATGCCAGAGTTGCCACAGAAAGGTAGGTTGAGTTAGAGAGAGCCTCGATTCGATTATTCAGTGTTTTTTTGAAGGTTTCCTAAGTACTGGGAACCTTATGGAGACCAGGCAGAGGCAGGATCTCTGCTTTCAGGCAGCAAGCATGCAGTCAGGGCAGGAGAAGGGCTATCAGTGAACAAGCCAATGAGCAAAATGATTCCATAGACTGGTAAGAGCTGTGCCGAAATAAAGCGATGTGATGTGATCTGGCTTGGGGGATGGAGGAGGTTCTCTTTCAGACTGGCAATAAAGGAAGGCCTTTTTGAGTAGGTGACATTCTACCTGAGTCCTGAATGATAGGAAAGAGCCAGCCACAGAAAGGTCTAGGGATAGTGTCCAGATGAGGGTCTGAGGACTAGAGGCTAGGGCTGACCCTGGACAAGCACCACTTCAGCAAGCTGAGATGTGGAAGCAGCAGCAAGAGAGGAGGGCCGGCGCATCCTGGGTTGGCTCCACAAGGTAGCACAGTGAGTGCCTTACTGTAGCTGAGTGCTCATGGGTGAAGAAACAAACCAGGATCTTGTTCCACCACCAGGACTAGGGACAGAGAATCCCAAGAGGGCTGGCCACGCTCAGTCTGCAAGGAAGTCCAGAAGAAGGTGGATGGTTCTGGTTTTAAGTTTCTGGTGGGCTATCAAAATGTCTGCTCCTTCGAGGGTGCTGAGCTCAGACAAATAGGAAGCAGAGGGTAAGGAAACAGGCAGCTTTTTCCCACTCTCTAAGAAGTCCTCGTGAACGCTTCGTCTCTGTATGTATCGCTGCCTTGGGCGCCTCCAACTTCTCTGCTACCAACTTTCCCTTGCATTCCTGCTTCACTTTCTGTTGGTTTCTGAAGACTTCCATTTCCTCCTGTCTCCTCAGCCCACCACCGCAGGCCAGTCTTGCCTACCTTCAGAGGTGGGGCCTGTTTCTCCCCAGATCCAGGAGTCTCAGTCTAGAGCGGGCAGTGGATATATTTGAGATATCTGACAGGGAATGGAAGTGGTATTTTAAGGGAATACCAAGGTCTTGTGTAAGGTCTCAGAGACCTGTGAATATTTAAAAAGAAAGAGAAGAAAGTTTGTAGAGAAGGGGACACTGATGAGGAAGAGGAGGAGGGGAGTGCAGGAGTGGAAGGTCAGCCTCGAAGAATGAGTGAGCTGCATCTGAAGATTCTTGGGTTGGAAGAGAAATGAGAAGGAAGAGATATTGGAAGTGGTCAGGGTCTTTTTATCAAGAAGGAAAGCCAGGGAAGAAGAAAAAGTGAGAGCCAGGTGGTCTGCTGGAAGTCAAGCTCCAGATTGGTGAAGGAATTTTGGCATCATAATTCCAGAGATTTTCCTGGGGAATAATCAGTTGATGAATGAAAGAACTGCTGGGTTCAGTGGTGGTGAAGTGGGGTGTGTTCCCAGCAAAGTCTGCCTCCCTCCTGGTGGCTCTGCCAGCACCCAAGCAGCTGGTCCCATGGGAACCACTGCTGGTGGAGAATTTGGATGTTAGCCACCAACTGTATTTCAAGAAGGCATTAACCTCATAGCTCCTCTTAGCAGTAAATCAAAGGCTGATTTGTTTTCCTCTCATCTTACTTGTACCTGTCAGAGGCTCATGATTAGTGAGTGTTGCCTGTAGAATTGAGTCAAAGGAATTTTAATCAACAACTTTTCCTAGAATTTAAACTTGGCTCATTACATTTTGAATATAGGCCATGATGAAAAACGAGAGCACTCAGACTTAACATAGCCTTCCTTTTGTTGGCAGTAATTTCTGTGGAGGTCTTAAATTTTGAGGGGTAAGTGTACTCAGATGCAGATTTTGCATTGTTTTTAAGCAACGAGGTCACGATAATATCAAGTAATAATTTTTTAACTAAATGGAAACAGATATTATTTCAGGATCTTGTTTTCTTTAAATATCAGGTTGAAAATGGTGTATTTGTAGCCAACCCACTTCAGGAACGTACAATTCTAATGCGAAAAGAGGGTGAGTCTGCCAAAAGCATTAATGAGATGCTTCTGAGTAGACTTTCTCGGTATAGAGCTTCCCCATCAGCGACCCTCGCAGCCCTGACCGGCTCCACCATCTCCAACACGCTGAAAGAGGATCAAGCAGGTAGGTGGCCCTGCCATTTCAGGCCTGTTTCTTGGGATGGTTCCATTCAGCAACTTTTTATTGAGCACTTACTCTGTGCCATCTGAAGTGCTTTACTTTGCAGAGTTCATCTTATATGATCTTCTCCTCATTGTCCAGTTTCATTCCAGATTAACTCCTGTTGTGGGTTGTGGACATGAATTCATATGAATCTGTAATAACTCAAAACAGTCTAGCTTTACCTGTGAATATCTTACCATCATTACTGTTGGGATACATTAATTGATTTCATGATTAGTGTATGATTCATGAATGTGAAAGATGATGTTTAGCATTATGTTCACTAAATTCAATCTTGAGCAGGCAAGAGATATACTGTCTACAATGGAGATTTTGTTATTTAGAATTTATCATTTAATTTTTATCATTTAATATTTTAAGATAGATGATATATTTACAAAGTCTGAAGGTCAAAACAGTGTGGTAACCTAACACCTATTAACATGTTAATAAGAATGTGTTTTATTAAAAACATCTTGGTGAAAATGTTAAACCCACATGCCCAGAAGTCTTATTCCCACTGAGGTAATCTGTTCTGTGCTCTTCCCCTCTAGTTAACTATAGTTATCAAATTTTATTTGCATTTCCAGGGTTTCTTAATGCAAATGCAATTAAAGCCAAATTTATGTTTTCTTTTTTCACCTTTTTAAAAATAAAAGGTATCATTATAAACGCTGTCTATTCCTTGAAGGCAGGAATTCCTAATTAGGATAATGGGTTCATAAACATGCTCTTCCAGTTTTAAATAACGTTTCATGTATGTCCATCATAACTTTCATCTGATTTTCAACACCCCCCAAAAAGTTAAGAACAATTATTCTAAGAAAGTTCACAGCTTATATATCAACTGCCTTGGTTTATGACAAATCATGAAGTATGAAGTAAAAGATAAATTTAGAAAAAGATGCCATATATAGAAAAATGTATCTTAATATGAACTTATTGCAGTTTTATGCTTTAATCTTTTTAGCGTTTGAAACACTAGGAAATAAAAATATTTATGGTTCATTCATTAAAGACTATTAAATAAATCCTTATTAGTTTTTATTAGAATTTAAGGTTATTATTGTATTGCCTCAGGCCTTGCTTATACTAAACATAAGTGAGAAAGTATTAATAGTTATAACTTGAATGAGTGTGTAATTTGAGTTCAGGAAATACTTTCATAGGGCAGTTCTTTTTCACCTATGTAAATATTTTCATGACAGGATGAATGAAGTGTTTTATTTTCCTCCACATTTTTTATTGGTACATTATAGTTGTACTTTATGGTGGGATTTGTTGTTACATATCAGCACATGCACACAACATAACAATATAGTTTGGCCAATACCCTCCCTGGCACTTCCCCCTTCTTTCCCCTCTTTTCTTCTCCTCATCCCCTTCCTCTATGCTGTTGGTCTCCCTTTGCTTTTCATGTAATCATCCCCCACCTTTCTTTTCATTCTTCCTCTCTAGCTTCCACATATGAGAGAAAACACACTAACCTTGACCTTCTGAGTTTGGCTTATTTCATTTAACATAAGGTTCTCAAGTTCCACCCATTTTCCTGCAAATGCCAGAATATTTTTTTAAATGACTGTATAAAACTCTATTGTGTATATGAACCACATCTTCTTTCTCCATTTATTTATTGTTGGACACTTACGCTGGTTCCATAGTTTGGCTACTGTGAACTGTGCTGCTATATAAACATGGGTATGCATGTATCTCTGTATTTTGATGACTGTAATTCTTTAGTTAAATACTGAGGAGCAGTATAGCTGGGTCATCTGTGGTTTCATGCTTAGTCTTTTGAGAAACCTCCATACTGATATCTCACAGTGGTTGTATTAATTTACAATCCCACCAACAGTGTAAAAGTGTTCCTTTTTCTCTGTTCTCTCCAGCATTTATTATCATTTGTATTCTTTTTAAAATTGGTTCTTTTAATTATACATGATGGTAGAATACATTCTGATAAAATTATTTAAGCATGGAATATATCTTGTTCTGATTAGGATCCCATTCTTGTGGGTACACGATGGTAGGGTATTCACTTAGGTATTTTCATATATGTACATAGGAAAATTATGTTAGATTCATTCTACTGTCTTTCCTATTCCCATCCTCCCTCCCTTCCCTTCATTCCCCTTTGTCTAATCTACTGGACTTCTCCCCACTCCCTTTATTGTGGTTTAGTTTCCACCTATCAGTGAAAACATTTGACCTTTGGTTTTTGGGGATTGGCTTATTTCACTTAGCATGATAGTCTCCAGATCCATTTATAACATCTTGTTTGTATTCTTTTTTTTTAATATTTATTTTTTTGTAGTTGTAGTTGGACACAATACCTTTATTTTATTTATTTATTTTTATGTGGTGCTGAGGGTTGAACCCAGGGTCCCACACATGCTAGGCGAGTGCTGAGCCACAACCCCAGACCATATTGTTTATATTCTTGATGACTGCCATTCTGACTGGTGTGAGATGAAATCTCAGTATAGTTTAGATTTGCATTGTTCTAATTGCTAATGGTGTTGAACATTTTTTCATATATTTGTTGGCCATTTGTATTTCCTATTTTGAGAAGTGTCAGTTCAATTTATTTGCTCATTTAGTAATTGAGTTCTTTGTTTTTTGTTTGGTTTTTTTGGTGTTAAGTTTTTTGAGTTCTTTATATATTCTAGATATTAATCCTCTGTCAGGAGAATAGCTAGCAAAAATTTTCTCCCACTCTGTAGGTTCTCTCTTCACATTCCTAATTGTTTCCTTTGCTATGGAGTAGCTTTTTAATTTGATGCCAGCCTATTTATTAACTTGTGGCATTATTTCCTGAGCTTTAGGGTCCTATTGAGAAAGTCATTGAATAGGCTGAATTCTTGATCTTGGTTTGTCTGTTGGGAGAAAATTGAATCCTACCTAAACAATGGACATACTAAGGAATATCTGTTGGATAAGAAAATATGTGCAATATTAAGAAAAAAAAAAGACCTCAGAAGGCCAAAGTATATTTAGAGTTCTGTTAAAACTGGTATCTGTATTCAAAACATGTGATCTCATGTACTCTTATTTATAGTCTTTGTATTCATTTAATCTGATATTGCTACATTAAAAATTTACCAGCTTAAATGGACTTTTGAAATTTTTTTTTCTTTTTTTGGACTTTTGAAAATTAATTGAACATTCAGAGGATCTAGAAGTTTCATTCCATGACAAATTAACACCTATTACCAAGTTAATAAGAATGTTGATTAACAACTTTTAGTGAAAACAAAAAGAAAGAAAGAAAAAGAAAAAAGAAGACATCTTTGTGAAAATGTTAAGCCCACAAAGTTGCTAAATCTCCAGTCATTGCTGTTTTGGGGTTTCTTTCTTTCTTTTTTAATATTGTTATTATTGTTGATGGACCTTTATTTTATTTATTTATTTACATGTGGTGCTGAGGAGATAACCCAGTGCCTTACCCGTGCTAGGCAAGTGCTCTACCACTGAGCCACAACCCCAGCCCAGGGGTTTCTTATTTATGAAAATTTATGCTAGGAATTTATGTCCTGAATTAATAATATATTTGGAGATACAGTTTTTTTTTTAATGGTGCTTTTTAGAAGTACAAGTATTCAAATATCAGACAGATTAGGTTTCACTTTACTCATTTTTCTGATCTAAACTATCTGAAAATGATTTGACATCCATCTAAGCTATAAGTTCTGTTTTACAGCCTGATCGTTACCCAAGTCAAGTGCTCTGCTTCATTTTCTGTTGACATCATCCGTCTTTACTAGGCTAATATATGGACAATCCTTAATTCACTCCAGGGCTGGGGGTGCAGCTCAGTGATAGAGTGCTTGCCTAGCATGCACGAGACCCAGCGCCATAAGAAAAACAAAACAAAACATCTTTGGAAACTTCATGTAGGAGAGGGAAAGGGTAATACTAGGGAATGATATTGGCCAAATTATATTTTTATATCATGTACATGTTTGAATATGTAACAATAGTATGTATTATGTATAATTATAATGTGCCAGTAAGAAATACAGAAAAAAATTCACATCACATTTCAGCTGTGCCAATAAGGGAGATTGTAGTATGCTTTATACCTCTTGATTAGAAATAAGAATTATTTTATTAATGATTATTTATGCCACTGAACATGAATAAAGAAATATGTTTAATAGATTATCATAAATTATGTAGGTATTATTTTGTGATAGATGTTGTGAAAGCTTTTAGTAGGTTGAAACTTCTGGTTGATTACATATTTGAAATTATTTGTAATTAATATAATATCACAAATATATCAAGAATTTGTTCTATGTAAAATGAAAAGAAAAAGAATATTTAGTAGAGTATTAGTTTCCTCAGGAGAACACAAGTAGGATTCTTATTTTGAGATTTAATCCATGTGAGGATTCATTCTTTTGAAAGGATTTTTAGAATCATGAAGGAATTGAATATTGGGAACACCTTCAAGAAATGGTCATAACAGTTCTTAGATGGATGCCTAGACATCAAAACTTTTCCAACTGGAGCAAGATAGCTCTTCAAGCCTGTGCATATGAATTGTAGGCACATTTGCACCAAATTCATTGAAGAGCTGCTGAAAATTCTTATCAACACCTCTAACCAAAAGTTACACTACCAAACTAAAGTATGTTTTGGAAGTCGGCACTGAAGAGGCAAGAATCCAGATTTGGTTTCAGAGTCACAGAGCTAGGCACTGATTCCAGATAATGCCAGAATTTAAGGAGGCTTTGGAATCAAGTCAAGGCCCTGGGTGAGATCACCTATGGGAACAGATTCAGAGGTCAGACAGTGTTGTGCCACCTCAGTTACATACCCTCATCAAGGCCTTCACGGACAACCCCTACCCTGGGATTCATTCCAGAGAACAGCTTGCTAAGGAAATCAGCTTCCTGAGACCAGAGTCTAATTTGGTTTCAAAATAGACCTAGTGTGCATAGAAAAAGAGAACCTGATGAATCCTTCCAACAGCTTCAGGGACAAAGTCTCTGTCACAGATCAAGGTATAGAAGACACATAAAATGGCACCAACTTGAGCCCTTGTGATCCAGTCACTTCCCAAAAGCCCTACCTCTGAACACTACTACAGGACCCAGCCTTCAACACAGAGCATTTGGGGAAACTTTTAGATCCAAATTATAATGGTAACATTGTTGCTGGTAACCAATTTCCTTCACAAACTGAAAAGTACTTTGGCATTAGTGGAAGTAGGGCAGAATTAGTTCTGGTTCTACCTGATAGACACATTGGCAGTATGCTTCATCCTCTGCCCTCTCTCAGTTCCTGTTAACCATCTGTGTGGAGTTTAAAAGTGTTTAAGAGAAAACAGAAGCAAGGCTGATCCCCAAGAGCAAGGCAGGAAGCTTGTATTCTGAAATACGTATGTAGAACAGTGTCTTATTCAGGCCAGAAACAGAACTTAACTCTGAACTCAGTTTGGCCAGATGTCCTGCCACCTGCATCAGTGACCTACTGAGAGTCAGCAGTCATCACCAAGGTGCCAGGAGATGCACTTGGAAATTACTACCGAGGAAGAATTGGATCCTTCTGGCTTATTCAACAGAAAAGTCCAGTGGCACCAGGTTGGCCAGCAACTCAAGTTAGAACATGGTGAACATAGAGACAAATCCAGCATATTTGATATCATCACCTTGGTCCCTAAGGTTTTTAAGTCTTTCTGGGAGTGTCCCCTCCTGATGGGACTTTAAGCCAAGCCTTCTGGAGATGATAAAAAATTATAAACAGGACTTCAGGAGGCAGAGACAGGCACCAAAGGTCCCGCACAGTCCTTCTGATCCAGCCTGGCTTTGGAATTCATCAGACCTTGAGACAAAGAAAAAAACTTAGTAATTAAATAATTTTTCAGTAATTACGATAAAGACTGATTCAGGCAAAAATCATTAACTGACATTAATAATCTTAAAGTCAAAATTTGAAGAACAAGATGTACACCATCTGGAAGAATTTCCCCACTCATTTTTTTTTGATAAATAAAAATTGAATATTAAAAAAAGAAGGAAATGGTTATACCATATAATAGGAGTCTTGGTCAGACTCTGAAGCAAGAAAATAATTATTTTTTTCATTAGTAAGTTTAGGTGTATCTTTGTTTGGGTTTGGGGCTCCTTCATTATATGCTAATCTGGTCTGATAATCAAATTAATCTGTGTCAGGTATTTTTACTCAGCATTTTTATTTTCTTCTCCAGCAAATACTAGCTGTGGGCTACCTCTGAAAATGCTCCGGAAGACACCCATTTATACCTGTGGCACATACCTGGTCATGCTGGTCCCACCTCCAGGGGGATCAGGCAGCTCAGCCACTCGTTCTCTTTTTGGTGGAACAAGTGGCTTGTCATCTTTAAAAAGTAAGTGAATTTCATTTATGACACGTTCCCTGTTTTATCTCAAACTCTGAAATTTAAGACTTTCTTATTAATTAGTTTAAACTACTCTCTTAAACACTTTTTTTGCAATAACTCTCTGATAACACAAAATAATAATTATCAATGTCATTATAAGTCAGGGGAAAATTTTAAATATCGAATGTTTAAGCTTATTATAAATATGTTTTTATTTACTTATTTATTTTTGGTGCTGGGGATTGAGCCTTGTGCATGCAGAGTGCCTGATGCCCCACACCTGCTTATGCTAGACATCTTTCATATGCTTATTGGCCATTTGAATATCTTCTTTTTTTAAAAAAAATTTATTTTGATACCTGGGATTGAAACCGATTACTGAGTATAATCCCCAGCCTGTTTTAAAATATTTTATTTTGAGACAGGGTCTCGCTAAGTTGCTGAGGCTGGCTTTGGATTCGTGATCAGTTCCAGAGCCGTTGGGATTGCAGGTGTGCGCCACTGCTCCCAGCTATGTGTGTCTTCTTTGGAGGAATATCTATTCAAATGCTTTGACCATTTTTAAATCGGGCTATTTGTCTTTCTGCTGGCCATTAATCCTATTAAACTTTTTTAGTCTCCTTAGCATGTTTTTTCATTCTATTGAAATTGGCCACAGTTGATTAAAGCAGGTCTAAATGGTGCCATGTTTTTTAAGGAGGGTATAGTTGACGCAGTGATTCTGTTTTAGCCCAACAAATTGGTAGTTGCTAAATTCCCTCTGTGCCATGTTTCACATTGGTTATTGTGAGAGCTGTTCAGTATAAGGAAGAACTGGTGTTTGCCTTTAGGAGCTCCTAGTCTAGTCAGGAGAAATCGTAGAGATGTGTGAAACAACTAGAAGACGGTAGATGGTGCTGTCTCACTGCTCAAAGCATGGGGAGCAGATGTACATGCTGCAGAATCAAAGAAGGGATCATGGTGGAGTGGGACAGGAAGGAGAGACTCCCTGAGGTCTTGAGTGTCAAGCATGGAAAACAGGTATTACTCCTAGAAGTGGTCAAGTGGAGGGAAAGCAAATATGCACAATGAAAAAGAGATTTGGGGGAAGATAATTTTGTTGGTGTTCAGTGTGGAATAGTAGAAAATAGAGAAGAAAGAGTATAGATTAGGGTATGACTCAAATCAGATGGATGAGGATCTGGATCACTAAGGTGATGGGAACAAGAAGAAGAAACACATTCAAGAAACACAGTGCCAGAATTTTATGTTCTAAAATAGGGAAGAAAACAGGATGTCACTACTAGTAACTAACACATAGGTTTCATGTTTTAAACTCATCTTCACAGTCAGTGTCAAGTAGTTACTTTTATTGTTATCTCCACTTTATAGATGAGGACCCTGAGAGATTCAGTAACTTTCTCAGGGTCACCCAGAAGTGGTAGAGCTGGTATTCAAACCCAAAAACCTGAAGCCATTGCTTTCCAACACTCCTCCACCCTGTGTTAAGGGTAGAGGCTTAAGTACCTGCTAGTGTCAAATCTGACTTTGAAGGAGAGCAGTTGAGCCATTGTGTGTCTACCATCCATTACTGAGCACCAACTTAAAAGTGAAGCTTCTTGTGAATGTTGCTGCCTTGTGAGGTTAATAATCATAACTACTCGTGCAGTTGCCCTTTTGATAATCCATGTTGAAAAAACTTTCATGATGTAATTACTATTTTAAAAACACTTTAAAAAACATTTCATTATAAATTTTTGTTTGTTTGTTTTTGTGGTTTTTGGGGACTGAACCCAGGTCCTTCAGTAGGCTAGGCAGGTGCTCTACCAGAGAGTAGCATCCCTAGCCTTTCTGATCTTATTTTGAGAAAGGCTACAAAGTTGGCCTCAAACTTGTGGTCCTCTCCATCCTCCCCAGTACCCAGGACCATTACTGGGTGTGCACCATGCCCAAATGAATTTTAAATTTATGAAGATATTGTGGTGATAGTTTATTTTAGTGGTCTTGCATATTTTCTGCCTCCTCATTGTTATCACCAGTAGAAAACAACAAAAAAGATGTGATTTTAATAAAAGTCTTTGTATTAGCATTTCATTGCCATGACATAGACAACTTTACGGAGGAAAGGTCTACTTTGATTCACCATTTCAGGGGCTCTAGTCCATGATTAAATGGCTCCATTGCTTTGGGTCTGAGTTGAGGTAGAACATCTTGGTGGAAGGGCATGGCAGAGGAAAGAACTCAGCTCATCGTAGCCAGGAAGCAGTCAGAAAGGGACTAGAGACAAGATAAAGTTCCCAAGGGTATACCCCCACTGACTTTCTTCCTCCCTGCTGTGCCCCACTATGTTCAGTTTCTACCACCTCCCAGTAGTTCATTCAGTCATCAGTGGATGAATCCACTGGTGTGGTCAGAAGCCCTCAGGATCCAGTCATTTCCTACAAGCTCCACCTGTGGGGCTAAGACTTCAACACATGAGTCTTTGGGGGACACTTCATCTGCAAACTCTTACAATCTTTGAAAAGTAGTCTTTAGGCTCATTAAATAGCTTACTGTTTGTTTCCAAAGTCCTAGCCTCCAGCTTGGTGTATAATATTTCGGATGGTCAGTTCACAAGTCGTGCGGATCTCATAGATGCTGCTGGAAGTTCACTGGGGCGTGGTGCTCTTGTACCAGGATTGGGTAAGAAATAAATGCACATGTTTCCTTAGAAAATTCAAAGGTTCTGCAATTTGGAAATATCTTGTCAATTCCTGTGGCATTCTAGTTTTTCTGAAAAGAATTTTGTTAATACTACTCTTTAATTTGAGGAATTAATATAAGAAATTGCATATGTAAAATTCTCTGCATAAACTGCTATTGAAGATACTGTCTCTTAGGTATGATGATGCCTACAACAAATTCTCAAAGTTTCTGCCATAAAAAAGTTCCTGTAAAGAATATGCTTAGTAGAGCACGAACGTGATGTACTATGTTGCATTATTTTCTTTGTTTGACTCCTAGGAGGCTCATGTCTAAGTTTTAGGCTTAATTACTAAGGCTTTTTGTTGTATGTATTGTTAGTTGGTCCTCTTTTTACCTAGGTTTTTAATGTAAGCCACTTAAACCCTTTTTGGAAGTAGGTCACATGTAAATCAGTTGCTAAGAACTATATGCTTTGCAAGACTTATTCTTTCTCACATAGGAGTTAAGCAAAACTGAAAATTAAATCCTGGCCTCTTGCTGAGTCCCAGTCTAGTGCTTTGCCAAGGAAATGAGAGCAGAGATGTGGTTGTCAGCATTAGAATCCTTACCCTTCCATTCTTTAGTAGTGCTTGTAAGAAACATGTGTACAGGCAGCTGGCTACACAACAACTAAATAATGTCTATACTCTACAGGTGCCTGTTATGATACAGTGAACAACATGCTGTGGACATGCTCAAATGATTACATTGATCAGTGGTGTAATCCTGGGAATCAAGCCTTCCATTATGTGTGCCAGAGGCTGGGAGTCAGCCACATCATCACTGAGCCTAAAGGTGAGGCGCACTCTTGGTCCTGCACTAAGATCCCACCCACAGACTGCAGCAGCACCTAAGTAGGTAGGGACATGGAGCACTGACAAATGCATCCCAGCCTCCCCTTGGAACTGAGGAACCCACAATCCTTTGTTATCTTGATCCTGAAAGGTTGGTTTATGCTTAAATAAGTATGTAAATAAACAGAGGTTTTGAAGTAGTCCATAGACTTTTTCAAAGAGAAATCCATAGGTCCCTCCATTGTCAGAACTTTAATGTAAGAGTTTATTATTGTATTTGGCTTGGAATTATATGCTGTTATAATGCTTTACATTGATAACAACTTATTCATAGCTAAACTTAGATTTACCTATGAAGGATCTTTGTTTCTTAAAATTCTTAATATTCTCTTAAAATCTTGTGACTTTAAAGTCAGCTAGATTGGTGTGGAGGAATGAAGAGCTCAGCAGTTTCACTTCCCATAAAGCAATCCTAAAGCAGACAAATTTGTTAAAAACAACCAGACTCTGGAAATTGGTCAAAGACACACCAAATTGAGAAGTGGCTCCAGTCCTGTGGTGATCTTAGCTGGAACTGCTCCCATCCCCCATTCAAGTTTGTTCAGCACAGCAGACCTGGGGGAAGGGACAGACTGTGAAAAGCAGTAGTTTTGCTGCCAGAGGGGCTGACTTGATTTGGAGCAGAGCAGAGAAAAATCCCACACCAGTAGTAGTAGTAGCTTTGGCGACACATAGAGAAGGCCAGTGGCTCAGCTTAAATTATGACCCTGGTTAGCACAAGCAGCAGATCAGCATGCTAGCTAGAAATTTAGTAGTGAGGTTTGGGGACCTTGACAAGCTCCTTGCACATCTACACAGAGAGGGCTGGGAGAGGCCCAACTGTTCAGACGTCTCTGCTCAAAACATGAGCCTACATAGATATACAGAGATGTGAGATGTCCCAGCAGAAAGTAGAAACTGGATGGAGTGTAACAAGGCCTGAACTTTGATGCCTTCTTGCAAAATACATAGCTCCATTCAGGATGGAAGTGTTACTGGCTCAAGGCTCACGGTACCAGTTGTTGGTTGACAACAAACAGGGATATCCCCTGGGAAGCTAGACTTAAAATTCAAAACAAGGGCTGAAGATGTAACTCAGTGGTAGAGCACATACTGAGCATGCACGAGGCCTTGGTTTCAATCCCTAGAACTGTTAGAGTCTGAAAACAAGTCAAGATGGCACCTGGCATTTTGCAGAGGAAGTGGTTTGTGAAGTAAGTGTGGAGATTCCTTATTGGTTGACTGCTGTATCTAGTTTATGCTAATTAAGATAAGCTGTGTGGAATGTATAAATACCTCTGTTGTCTTACAATAAACTGCAGCCGGACTGTGGCAGAGAATCTAAATAAATAAATAAATAAGATAATAAAAATAAATGAAAAAAAGAAAGAAGGCTTTCAAAAACGACTTGAGCAGAGAAATCAGTAAACATACACTGCAGGGAAATGCATATTATACTTAGCACATGTAGTCGTTAAGCAGCCGTAATACATATATGTCTGAAGAACTGAAGGGAACCATGTCTGAAAAGATTAAAATATGATACTATGACTGAACAAGCAGAAAACTTCAATAAAGAAATTATTTAGGACTGGAGATGTAGCTCCGTGGTGGAGCACTTGCCTAGCTTGGTGGTTAATTTCCAACATCAAAAACAAACAAACAAACAAACAAAAACCAATCAAACAAAATCAAAAAGAAGAAAATGGAAATTCTGGATTTAAAAAGTAAAGAGACATTCATTAGAGTAGCTCAGCAACAGATTTGGGAAAAATAATCAGAAAACTTGGAACAAAGAATGCATATCAGTTTGGGTTTGTCTGATGTTTTCTCATGATTAAACTGAGGTTGTGGATATCGAAGAAAAATTACAACAGAGCTGATGTCCTCTTCACGTTACATTATATTCCAGAATACATGTTAACTTGATTTATTACTAGTGATTTTTAATTTGATCACCTGGAGCTGGGGCTGTAGCTCAGTGGTAGAGCTCATGCCTAGCATGTGTGAAGCCCTGGGTTGTATCCCCAGCACTGCAAAAAATAAAATTGATCCTTTTGTTTAAGTAATGTCTACCAGGCTCTTCCACTGTGAAGTTACTGCTTTTCACTTTCCATATGCAGTATTAGAAGCAAGTTTTTAAGTCCAGACCACCCTCAAAGGAAGAGGAACTAAGGTCCACCTCCTAGAAAGAATATTATCAGAGAATTTGTGGACAAATATCCTAATCATTACCATAATTAATAAATATTTAAGGGCTGGGGTTGTGGCTCAGTGGCAGAGCGCCTGCCTTGCATATGTAGGGCATTGGGTTTGATCCTCAGTACCACATAAAAATGAATAAATAAAATAAAGGTATTGTGTCCATCTACAACAAAAAAAATTTTAAAAAAATTTTTGAATTGTGTTTTATGGTATTCAAATTATATCTTCAGAAAGCTGTCCCCCCTCCCACCAAAAAATAACAAACAAACCAAAAAACCAACCAACCAGCCAAACAAAAAATAGCAAAGAGAAGAGAGTCACCTATTTATTAGTGGCTCTCAAGTCTCTTGCCTACACTCCAGACTACGCATTCACCTTTACTTGGTCATCTAGTAAGCATTTCCATCTAAACATGTCAAAACAAACTCCCTACTTTTCTCTTTCTCAAAATCTGTACCTAGAAGTCTTTCATATATTGGTATATGGATTCCCATTCTCTCATATGCTCAGACTGAAATTTTATTTTTTCACTTATTTATAACTATGTTGTAGGGTAATGTATGAAAAGCATTTAGCCCATTGCCCAGCATAAAAAAACAGGCTCAATGAGTGGTAATTACTTCTGTTCTTAAAGAATTGAAATTCCCAAGTGTTTTCACCCCTGCACTCTATGGTGGAACCCTCTGTTCTCCAGCAGCAGTGGAAAAGACAGGAGTCAAGTAGTCTTTCCTGATTGTTGTGCACACATGCTCTGTTCCTCAGGGGCCATCTGTAGTACATCTTTCCTCACCAAGTCTCCGTCTTCTCTTCTAGAAGAGGCTATAACCACAAATGAGGTTATAAACCAGTTACTGCACCACGTTGGCGCCATGTGCATACACCAGCTCAATCTCTTGGCCACCAACCCCAATCTTCCCATCACAAGTGTCTTGGGCAAGCAACATCCAATTGAAGCCCACCATCTGAGCAGCATTTGTGACATCATGGAGAAGGCCATGGTTAACGGAGATACCTGTATCATACGCTGCATTCTCGTTGTCTTTCAGGTAAATAACACTGATGTGAGGTAAGAAAGTGGTAGAGAAAAAAACACAAACCTCAGCTTTAGCCAGCTAATTTCTACCAGAGTAAGAATTCAATAACATTCCTGTTTTGCATTTTGCCACTGTTTAGTCATATAATTAGAATCATATTCATTTCACTGCAATTAACAGAATATTGCTATATCTAGCTCATTGCAATTAATATATGTAAAATATTTACTATAATTATACCTTTACACAAGAGATAGCAGTTAATAATCTACCCAGTTTTCTACTTACAAGAGTATCTAAATGTGATTTCTTCAGGAGAATAATTTTATCCCCAGTAGAATGAGCACTTTTAGACATACCCCTTCTGTTTCTGTAGGTGGTGTTTAAATTTTTCTTCAGCCCACAAACTGAAAGGAACCGAGACATCATTCGACGGTCAGGACTGCTTCTATGGCAGTTGTTGATGGCACCAAAAGATCAAATCTGTCCTGAAATTCAGAAGGAAGTCTGTCTTGCCATCAGGTAAACAGCAAATCCTTTTCTTAGTGCTCTCTGCAAAATTATCCTCCTGCAAGGCTTTGCATTCTTTCCTGCAAGCTGTTAGCAGCCCAGTCCTGGTGCATTGGGAATGATATATAGATAGGGATTTGAGCTAGTCCTTCTGGGCCAAAGGCAACTGTGCACCTACATTTCTTCATCCCACCTTTTGAACCTTAAAATGAAAACAAAATCCCTGTAAGTGGACAGTGTGTTGCAATCAGACGTTCTCATTGGAAGTGTTGCAGTGTGGTTAGGAGTAGCTTTGGTAACCAGCAACCCTAGGTTCTAGTATTTTCTCCACCCCTTACTCACTGAGACCTTGGTTTGAAACTTCCATTTTTCTCAGCTATTCAATGGGTTTTAAAATAGTACCCATTGTGGGGTCCAGTGGCATAGGCTAAAATCCCAGTAGCTCCCTAGGCTGAGGCAGGAGGATGGTGAGTTCAAAGCCAGCCTCAGCAAAGATGAGTTGCTAAGCAACTCAGTGAGATCCTGTCTCTAAATAAAATACACAATAATCCTGGGGATGTGGTTCAGTGGCTAAGTGCCCCTAAATTCAATCCCTGGTACCCTTCTGCCCCCGCCCCCAAGTACCTACTAGCTAGATGAGGTGGTGTACCCCTGCAATCCCAGCAACTCAGGAAACTGAGGCAAGAGAATCACAAGTTCAAGGCCAGCTTTGGCAACCTTGACTCAAAGTGGACAAAACAAAGAAAAACATCTATCTCTAGGTTTGTGAGGTTCTCATAAGAGAAGGCCTGATGTAAGTTATGTCAACCATGTTGACCTTTATTAACCTGACTAAAATCTTGTGAATTTATTGACCATTTTTTATTGTCATTTAACCTTTTTTTTTTTTTTTAATTCGATGAACTTTTTGTCTGAGAGGGTAGCCTTAATGTCACCAAGTCTGGTTTAGCAACCAAGAGAGAATTGGGTGGTTGGTTTGAAAGAGTCATATGGTAGGGGTGAGCACAGAGGGCAAGGAATTCTTTTTCTTCCACAGTAGATTATACTTCAGATTGTTTTCTGTTGAGCATTAAGTCAGTATTTGAAATCTGGTGCTATGTTGGGCACAGTGCCACATGCCTGTAATCCCTGCAGCTCAGGAGGCTAAGGCAAGAGGATCATCAGTTCAAGACCAGCCTCAACAACTTGGCAAGGCCCTAAGCAACTTAGCAAGATCCTGGCTCAAAATAAAAAATAAAAAAGGGCTGAGAATGTGACTCAGTGGTTAAGTGCCCCTTGGGATAAGTCCCCAGTACAAAAAAGAAAAGAAAAACATCTGGAGCCATGAGGAAGGTTGTGGAGGTGATGGGTATATTCACTGTCTTTATTTAGGGTGGTTCTATAGGTATATATGCATGTCAGAGTTATTAAATTGTGCACTTTAAATATGTGTACTTCATGTCAAACTTCAATAAAAAAAGAATAAGGAAAAATTCTTATACCATTTGTCATTCTATGCTTCCAGCCTTTTTGGAAAAACCAAGAATCCTTTTCTTGATTGATGGGGAGAAGGGGCACTCGAGACACAATCTGTTCTATAACTGGCTCAACTGTACTGACTTTTCATCGCTTACCAGTTCTGCATGGCACCTCACACAAGTTATCATGTTAGTAATTCACAGACAGAAGGAGGAGAGGGATCCTGTTTTTCAGGGAAGAGATTGGACTAAATCATGACAGTGAATTTAGGTTCAAATGCTGTTTTATTAATGAAAATTAAAAATAATTTAAAATGCTTACTTCAGATATATGTAATCAGGATATTTTTTCTTTTTTCTTTTGTGGTCTAGGGATCAGACCCTAGGCTTCACACATGCCAAGCAAGTGTTCTGCCACCAAGCTACATCCCCAGCCCTCAGTTTTATGTAATCAAACTGTCACCTTTAATAAAAAGAAAAAATTTAATATTTAGAGATTCTAAACATTTGTTTAAAAACTTTTTGACTTTTCTGTCATTTCAGCTCTGGTTTAAATATCTTGTACCCAGGCGAAACTGAAATCAATAACTTACTTAAGTTGGTCTTAACAGAAGGTGAGAATTATCTGTTAAATTATCCTTGAACAACTATTCTTTTTTATCCCTAAGGAAACAACTGGATGATAAGATAATAGATTCTTATTTCTTATCTGTTATCATATTTTAAAAATGTACTTGCATAGATACCAATACTTTAGCCAGACTGAAAGCAGAAATCATGTTTTATGTATTTTTAAGCTTTAAAAGCCCATCTATTTCCAAGGCTTAACTTCATATATCAGGCTGTAGATATTTACCAATTAAAAATAATGATTTTGGGGTGATTTCTAACTATTTTTTCACACATTAAATCCAACTTTTCAAGTTGGACTGAACAACAATAACAAAGGTATGTTAAAGATACTATGCATTTAAAAGCAAAATTAATTGGAGGAATTACAAATCACACTTCATGATAGATCAAGAAGGTAGTCACACTTAAATCAAGAAACTCTGGCTAGAAACAGTTTCCAGTTGGTTGCAATGTAGTTTTGCCTCTGTTGTTTTATATAAATCTGCCATACCTGGTGCCCCTTGGTGGTTGACTTATACTTTGTTTAAAAACTTTAAAAAAAATAACATCAGTTTTCTAAGTGTTGTTTATCCAGGTACTTTATGGAGTTTTGTTGTGTGTTAGGAGAGAGAAACAGTGGACTGTCCCAGCTTCGAGATGTGATCCTAACCAATTTAGCTGAACAGCTTCAAAACAACCGATTTGGCAGTGATGAAGATGATCATTACAGGTGACACCAGTTATGTTATTCTGCTAGTCTCTTCTTTGTGTTCTTCTGAATACTTAATTTAAATGTGTTTGATAAGTGTTTGTCTCTAGTTATAGCTAATAGGGTAATTAGCAGGTTAAACCTGAAAAGACTGGATCAATTGAAAGATAACAAATTCTACAGTTGTCCTAAGAACTGATAATAGGACATGTAAGTTGTATTAGTAAAGTAATTTGGGTCCAGGGAAAGTACTTAATAAAAATACGAGTGGAATTCATTCCAAAAATCTTAGTGGAGAAGCGGTGCAAATTGATGAACTATGAAAGAAGCTATGTGTGTTAGAGCTGGGGAGAGGGAATGAGATGTCATTTTTCTGTGCTATTTATAAAATACTTTGATTAGATGATTGGATACCATTTTGCTATGTTTGGCTTAGATATTACCTAGTTGCTAGCATTGTTATTTAATAAGATGATTTGCTTGCAGAGTCAATTAATTTTGTATCTTGTATTTGTTATCTCAGACCAATTATATAAAAGTTATCCTTTTACTAATAAACCATCAACATTTTATTGTTACATTTCTCCTGCATTTTAAAGACTAAATGATGAACTTTTACACTACATTCTGAAGATTGTTGTACGAGAATCCTGTATTTTAATCACCAAGTGCCAAACTGTCTCTAAAGATGATTTTCAAAAGCTCCTTTCAACTGTGCCTGTAAGTAAAAATGTATTTACTGAAAGCACAATTATGTCAAATGTCCCTGTTTTCATTTTACTGTACTGAGAGGTGTGTGTGGACACACAGTCCTTTACAAAGATAGACTGAAAATAATTTATGAAAGTCAGTGAATGACTGTTCTTATCCTAGAACTATAGAACTAGAAAAATCCACTTGAAGTGCTTTTTACTAAGACTTCATTACAATTTATGGCTCGATGCAATAAACTGTTTGACTGAATTTGGGGGTTTTTCTTTTATCTAATGAGGGTCCCCCTTCCTTGGTAGTTTAGCATTGTTTTCTAAACTATTAGTGTTTTGCAGAGACTGATAGGAACTAAAAGGTTTTTAAGGGTTTGTGTAGAGTCTTCTATGGGAGATGGGGATGGGGAAAGAAGAAGTATTAAGAGGAAAGATTTGTTTGAATGACTAGTGAGGATTGCACAACAGAAGACAAACAATAAATGTGTCCAAGTCTGTCATTGAAAGCCATGTGTATATAAATCACTTGAGAAACTAACTTGATCTGTTTTCTGTATTTTCTCTTTTTGTTTCTCTTGTCAAAATCTTTTGAAAACATGAGGATTACATGATCCCTTCTTTGAGTAGGGTTAGATCATTTAAATGCCCTTGTTTGTATTAAAGGCTGCATCCTCCTGCCTGCGCTATCTGATGGCAGTTCAGAATCACCTTCTCAGTAACACTATTTTGATTAAACCTGATGAGAACGATGACAGTGACAACTCCTTGCAGGGAGAGACATTGAAGGTACAGGTAAACACCAAGCTTGATTTTAACAATGCTTTCTACCCAGTATGTAAAGCACAGCTTACTCAGCTAAATCTCTGTGTATTATGATGTCAGAATTCACCATGTAACCTATATTCTTGTGAGAGGTATTAGGCCACTCATTTCATAGATCTTTATGTCATTGCACAGTAATTACCATATTTGTGACACTTTCATAATGTGTCATCCATGTGCTCCTGTCAGTCTTTTTGTGCCTTTGTTTATTTTCATCTTTTAAGAACTATAAAATATGGCACTCACAAGTGATCTCATCACACCTGCAAGATATATAGATATATGTATATATATGTTTATGTACATCTACACGCACATACATACATGCACACACATAAACACATACATACATATATATGTATATATGTAAAAATCTGATAGCATAACATTTTAAACAGTTTTGATATTTTGAATGGATTATTATAGTCTCAACCCAGATGACTTTAAAAGGTGATAATTTTATTTCAATATTGTATTAAATAATTTAATTTCTAAACCTATATAGTTCATTTCAATTTGTTATTAATTTAGGTCAGCTTCTATGTAAACTTGATCATCTGTTCCTACAGGACAAAAATTTATAGCAGTTCAAAGACTTTTTTCTAGCAGTGGTTATAACTTTGACAGATATTCAAGGTGGTTGTTTGCATTATGCAAATTTCATCTCTGTGGGAAAATTAGAGAAATCAATGAGAACTTCATTCTTCTTTACACTGTTGACTTGAACACACTGGAAAATCTCCCGAGGAAGCCAAATAAACTGTGGCAATTTGCTCTTTCTTAGTCCTTTATGCACGTGTATTGTATAAACCAGATGTGCTAGTTTGCATTTACGAGTTTGTCTCCTATGACCAGTTTTTAAACAGTGGACATGCATGAATTTTTAATTTGAATTATTGATACTATTTATTTAAATTTTCTTGCCTTGGTTTCCTAATTAGTAAAAAGGGACAATAGCATTTTGCTTATAAGGTCACTAATCCTTGCCTGGTTGTTAGATAATCACTGATACTATGAGTGTGACTTCAGGCACAGTTCAGCTCATTCTACAGGTCAAAATTCCTTTTGTTTTAAAGATAAAAGTTATTATAATAATACAAAAAAGACCTTAGGAAATTCCAACAACAAAAAAATGGGTGTTTTTTTTTTTTCTATTTGAAAGGCTAAATTTCATAAATCCTTAATTAAACCATGGAGAGAAATATAGATTCTTAGTAAAGGTAGAATAGGTTCAATTGTCTAGTATTTCTAGGGGAAAATGTGAGAACACATAGATGTCACCTAAAGTTAGTTTGGTCGTATTTTTTAATAGAAAATATTTGTAAACATTTCTATGATGTTAACTAGTGTTTCTTAAAACACTCATTGGTATTCCCAGGAATTCTTAATTTTTAATGTTTAATAGCCCATAAGCACCTGCTGCTTTAGCTGAATTTTTTAACTTGTTGAATTTTAATCATAATAGGTTTAAAATATTAAGTGAAAGGTCACTTGTACTTTTTCAGAATGTTGTGTTTTTGTCTCATTTTATCCACCGCCTATACATGTGCCTTTTACTGTTCTGTTTTTCTCTTTAGCTATCCTCATACCACCCAAGGCAATCTTCCACCTGGAGTTTCTGGGCTGGCCACCAGGCGCTCTCTTGTGCTGGATGGGATGGGAGCTAGGCCTTTTCTCCTAGGCACGCAGTGTGCTCCCTGTGAGATACTGCATATTTCTGTCCACACTCCAGACTGTAGCCTCCCAAATTAATTGCTACTGGCCATCCCAGAGGAACTTACTGCTTTGGGCTTATTTTGGCCACCTCATCATGTCATTTGAAAATGCATCATTAAATACATCATTTCGTGTTGTCATTGTGAGGGACTGTTCATCACAGACCTTAAAAATAATATTATGATGTTTTCTACCTAGGAGCTAAAAGTCAGTATTTTGGCTCTTGCCACCCAAATCCTGACTGGATGTGATGAAGTGTTGGAAATGCTACAGCAGGTCACCACTGCCCTCATAAACAGTGACATAGCAGATCGGGAGCAGAGGTGAGGAAATGGATTGGAAACTGACTTGCTGCTCTTTAGGAAGAAAAATGTGCTTATAAAAGTGAAACCTTTTTAGAATGGAACTTCAAATGTTTATTCAATATAGAGGCATTTTTGAGAGAATAGATTGAAACAGCAACTGTTTCAAAGCCAAATGCCATTCAAGTCTTTAGAATGCTTTTAGGTAAGATTAGGCCATCAGCCACATTCCAGGGCCCTCAAGGTTATGGAAAACGGCTTCCACTCTGATTTTTGGAACTTCCATCATCACTCCCCAATTGGCCTTTCTTATAATTGTCTAGCTTGGTGCCACACCCACTTACTTTCAGGAGGAGAAGTGGCTTAGTGATACAGATAATCAGCTACTGTACAAAAGATGATGTTAACATGATATCTCAAGACTTTACTGAAAGTTGATTTCTTCAAATATAGGAGTGACCAATATAGGGAGTAACCTTCCCTTCATAGAAACAAGTCCATTTCTTAGCACTTCACATTAAAATTCCTGCTATCATTTGCTATTACAAATGAATTGCGTACTATGTTTTTTGAAGATATGAATGTTAGAGATATTGATCTAAAACAATCCTGCAGTGTAACTTTTGTTTCAGTACTTTTGTGGGTTCCCACATCCTTGGTTTTCACCAACTTCCAGAGAGTAAATGGGAGTTGGGGGCTGAGAACAATCAGATAGGTGTTGCCTTGGGACTTATTAAAATATGTAGCCTGGAGACATGAGGTCTACTTCTGTGTTCAACACCAATGTCCTCTTAGCTTGGAGAATTTACATGACTTATTTCTTTCTTTGGGGGACCTGCATACTTTAATTCCTAGCAGAGGATGGGAATATTCAGAATGTGATTTTAAAGAGAAGTTAAAAATCTACTGAGTCATCCTAGTTAGAGTTGTCAAAATCATAGAAACAACAAATTAAAAATTTTTTTTTAATTAAAAAAACTCACAGAAACAGCAAATAGAATGGTGACTGTTGGTGGGGGATATTGCCTAATGGGCATAGAGTTTTTCTTTACAGAGCTGGTAGTGATGATTGCACAATACTTAATAATACTAAAATGTATACTTAATGATAGTAAATTTTATGTGTGTTTTACCACAATAAAAAGCATTGGCCCACATGAGCCTCAATTACTTGAGGCCAGGAGCGGCTTCCACAGAAAAGGCAGGTGAAGCAGTATTGTGGCCATTCACTTTATCCTTTTCAGAATCTCAGTGCAGTAAGCAGTCTGTAGCCGGCAGCCACAGAGGCCGAGAACTTTCGAGCTAGTAACCACCTAGAGCAGGCATTTGCATTTTAGAATCCATTTGTAAAATGCTTTGAAGGTGCTATGAAATGCCTTGCCTAAATTTTTTGGCCAAATCACAGGTTGAAAATGCAATCTATTAATAACTCTCTGTTCTTCCCCTCTCCCTTAGTGGTAGAAGGTAGGAAATTTGAGGACTGAATTGCCAGAACTATTTCACTAGTTCAAGGAGACATGATTAAAAGAATTTGTCAGGGCTGGGGGTGTGGCTCAAGTGGTAGCCGCTTGCCTTGAATGCGTGCGGCCCGGTTCGATCGTCAGCACCACATACAAACAAAGATGTTGTGTCCGCCAAGAACTAAAAAATAATTATTAAGAAAAATTCTCTCTCTCTGTCTCTCTGTCTTTAAAAAAAAAGAATTTGTCAGATACCGATGATATCAGGGGTTTCTCTACATGCTCAGGCATTGCTTAGGCTGTGTGTTTTCTTGAACTTTTTGTAGGTTAAAAGGCTTGGAACAAGTTACCAAGGCCACTATGCTCGGTCACCTTCTCCCAGTGTTACTGACCTCCCTGATGCACCCCAATCTGCAGACCTTGACCATGGCCGACGCCCTGATGCCTCAGCTGGTACAGCTGGTGCTCTACACCAGCCAGGTGGGACCCCCAGCACCCCACTGACCTGCTCTCCAGCCAGCCTGCATCATGGTGCAGGAGACACAACAAACATAATCACGCCTTTCAGAAACCAAGAAAAACATCCTGCTCTAAAAACAAGCTGGAGTGTTAAGGGAACACATTTTATTGTTTTTTGGATTAAATTACTGACTGTAGTCTTTCAGCAAGTTTTTGTTGTCAATAGGCTGTAAAAAGGCTAACGTACAACACAACTGAAACCTACTACTACATTTAGTCCTTGCCATCTAAGAGTAACCATTATAAATGTGTTAAATAAAATGATGTTCAGTGGCCTCAGTAGCAACGCATTTCTTAGTGAAGGAAAGCAGACAGGGATTGCAAAAAGGTGATTCAAGTGGAAATTCTGTTTGTCTCTAGTACCATCCAGGTGACTGACAGTAAGCACTTAAAGATGCACCCATGGTTTTATGTTGCAGACAGCTTTGCTGCTTAAAACCCAGTGTCCAGTGTTTGCTGAAGTGGGCTGCTTCCCATGTGGCACATCCGACCAGAAGTGTAGGCTGTTCCCCGATGAGAGGTAATGGGACTGTTGCTTTCTTTTTTTCTGGTGAAAGCCTTGTACTCCTTTTACAACAATAATTTTTAGCAAAGATTATCTGAAAAAAGGAAAAAGATACAGGGTCAAAATTTTACAGATAGAATTAATTTATAGATTTATAGAAACAAGTTAGAATAAGTTTTCCCATGAATTAAGAGATCAATTCAAAACTGGCCCCAAAATCTCATACCCTAATGATGGGGATGTAAAATATTATGATTTAGGCAAACATTTTGGCAGGGGTTGTTTTGCATTGTGTGTGTGTGTGTGTGTGTGTGTGTGTGTGTGTGTGTGTGTTTTAAAGACAGGGTGGCACTATGTTGCCTAGATTGGCCCCCAATTCCTAGGTTCAAATAATACTGTCACCTCAACCTCATAAATAGCTGGGACTACAGTAAGAGCCACTGTGCCCAGCTGGAAGTTTCTTAAAAAAATTAAATATACACCTGCCATGTGACCCAGCTGTTCTGCTTTTAGGTATGCATGCAAGAGATAAAAAAGAATAGGTTATTAGAAGATTCAACATGAAGGTTTATAAAAGCTTTAGTTAGAATAATTCATGACTGGAAACACCAAATGTCCATCAGTAGGTGAATGGATAAACGAATTGTGACATATATGTACAGTGGACTCCTACTGAGCAATAAAAGACATGAGCTCTTGATACATGCAACATGTGAATATAGGTGCATTTGTATGTGAATCTCAGAATACTTAGCTCAATGAAAGAAGCAAGATTTTTCCAGGTCACATATTATGTGTGTTAGTTAGCTTTCTGTAAATGTGGCAAAAAAAAATAGATTTCAGCAGAACAACTTCAGGGAGAAAACATTTATTTTGGCTTACAGTGTCGGTACACATGGCTTTGTTGTTTCTGGAGCTGTGGTGAGGCAGAGGCAGAGTATCCCGGCTAGGAGGTATGGCAGAGTAAAGCTGCTCACCTCATGGCAGCCATAAAGCAAAGTGAGAGAAGGGGCCAAGGACAGGATATACCCTTCAAGGACCTGCCCTCAGTTACCTACATTCTCTAACTAGGCCCACCTCTTGATGTTTCCACCACCTCTTCCTAGTGCCACCAGCTGGAGACCATGCCTTTAGAGGACATTCTTGATCCAAACTTTTAACACTATGAGATTCCATTTATATAAAGTTCTAGAATCTAAAACCAGTCTGTCTAATGCAGAAATATGATTGCCTCAAGGAAGGAGTAGCAGGATTACAAAGAGAAGAAGGAAACTTCGTGGTTGTATGCAAATGTCCAAACTTACCAAGTCGGATGCAAGTATCTATGAAACATATAATGTTTCACTAAAGCTGTGTGTAAAAGTAATTGATCAGAAAGGAAGGATTTGCCCTGTTTCTCAAGAACAGTGTGCTATCCTATTGAACCTCAGGTTGTTTCCAGTTTTACAATTATGAAAACTTTTATCTGTGCTGTCCAACACCTTGCCACATGTAGTTAGGGAGTACTTGCACTATGGCCAGTGTGACCAGGGATGTGAATTTGACATTTTCCTTAATTTAAAATTAAATGGCTGCATGTGACTAATACCTACTGTATTAGACAATACAGCTCTTCAGCTCCACCTACAGAGTTGAAAGAGAGTAAGAGAATAATTCCTTGGCAGCCAAATTTAGGACTTAGGAGTTTGTGTTCCACGAGCTCACACTCTAAAGACCTTGAGAGTTAAGTGATAGTAGGAAAAGGGCTCTCGAAGATTCCTTTCTGTAACAGCAATCACGGTGAACAGGAGTCCCATAGACTCATGGATTTTCAATAGTTGGTATGTAGAAATGAACAAAAGGCAATTTCAAAGGATTTGGAAAATGGCCAAACCTAAAAGGTTCTTTACAGTGTCTGTTTTTTCCCCTGAGTAAATGAGAGTTAGTGAGGTCTTCTACTGGGTATCAATGGGACTTAGTCTTTGAAAATAAAATAGTATTCTAAGTTTATATATTCTAAATTTATATATTACTATGTGAGTATACAGCATCTATTAGTAGCAAGGGGGAGAGACCCCTCAAATATAAGAAATGTTTAAATACTTCTTATTGCTAGTATTTAAAAGTCACAATGTGCCAAGGGCTAATGGCACACACTTGTTATCCCAGTGGTTTGGGAGACTGAGACAGGAGAATTCCAAGTTCAAAGCCAGCCTCAACAACTTAACAAGACCCTAAGCAACTTAGCAAGACCTATCTCAAAATAAAGAATAAAAGGGCTGGGGATGTGGTTCAGTGGTAAAGTGCTCCTGGATTCAATCCTTGGTAGGCCCAACCCCCCAAAAAGTTACAATGTGTTATAGTGCACTCTGTGGGAAATTTAAGCGCATTTACTGAACTTGTTTCTGTTGCGTTTCCATCTTGTTATTATTTTCTTTGCTGCTAAGCTAAGCCAATTTCTCCTCCTCTGGTTTTAGAATGCTGGAAGAAAAAGAGGAGCCAGGCTTCCTCACTGGCCTAAAGATTCCTGCCCCCTGGGCTGCTGGGAAAACCGTGGAAACAGTACACCCTGTCAGAGACAACTACAAGTTTAAAGAAACTGTCCATATCCCAGGAGCTCGCTGCCTGTATCTGAGATTTGATAGCAGATGCTCTTCACAATATGACTATGACAAAGTAAGCAAGCACTGAGTTCTTGTTGCTTCTGCCTAAGCTGATTTTTTTAGATGCTTCTTATTTTTATTTGCTGCTGGTCACCATTCCTGACTTATTTCTGTCTCCAGATATCTTTTAGGAAGACTTTCCTAAAATAATGCCTTGAAGGGTAGTGATTGAGGGACTTAAGCGCCATCACCTCTGCAGCCTAACAACAGTGTTTTAATGGCAAGTTGAAAGCGTACCTTTGTAAGCTTTCAGAAGCTTCACTCTGAGTCAAAGGGAAATTTCCTTTTATTCTACTGACTTCCTGCCTTCCCTCTGTGCTTGGGATTCCTGTAGATACCTTATGGTCATTCATCTGGAAAGGTCTTACTGCCCCATTCTTGGGGCTTCTCATGCATCTTTTTGGAAAAGGTGGAAGGGAATCAGATGTATTAAAGCTCTCTTTTATGTGTATTTACATTTTTGTTCTTCTTTGCCATTACTTCAGAGCCCACATAGATTTTGCGGAAGCGTAATCTCCAACTTGGTGGTTTTACTGTTGCAAAGAATAGGAATTGCATTAGGGGCCGAAGTATTTTCTTCTATTGATAATTGTTTAATTATAAATCATCATGTTGAACTTCTGAGGAAAGGCTAATGAAACTAAGATAACATGAAAGAACAACTAGATGATTAATAGCTTTGTACACACAAAATAGTTCTCTACACGCTATTTTTATGTAGCTAGTTAGCTGTGTGTCATCTCTGTCCTCTGTGAACTCAGAGAGGACATGTGGTCTTAAATTCCACCAGGGGAGGTTTTTAGGTTAAAAATAAAGGCTTTCCTAACTATACTTGCCTTGGAGTGGTAAAACACAAGACTGGGATTATTGATTCCCCACTACCTGTTAGTATAGTCAGGAGTCCCAGATGTCTGGAGGAGTTTAAGACTTCTCTCCAGAATTCACCTTATCTGGGAGCAAGAAGCAAGAACACGGGTTTTGGTGGACCTTTCAAAATACATATCCCATAGCATCAGTCTAGCCTGCTTCCTGGCTCCTGGCGTTAGCTACCCCCATTTCCTAGGTTTAAGTGAAGTGATTATTTAAAGTGCAAGTGGAAGAGGTTGCCATTTTAGTTGTTGTCATTTTGTTTTTCCTTTAAAAATAGTAGTTTGCATCTTCTGATGTGCGCTAAGTCATGCCTGCCGTGAACATTAGTGTTAGTGATGGAGCACAAAGAGGCTTACTACATAGGTAAAAAGTACATTTACTTTTCTAGAGGTCCCTGGCTGGGGTCAACAAAAGGGTAAGAAATCACAAAACGATAAACTTCCAGGCCTAAAGATGCAGCTTTTAGATATAAACCTGGGTGCGGTATAGGTAGTCAGAGTGCACTGCAGGGACAGGGCTTGGTGTTGACAGAAGCCAGAGCTTTGTTTCTCTTGTGGAATTGTTGCAATGCCAAATGAGCTATCAGAGTTTCTCCTCCAGATTAGGAAGTCAGCAAGCTGGACGTTAATGTGCAGCCTGTAAGGAAAAAAAGTCTTTGACACATGGAAGCTGACCTAAGAAGCAGCAGCCCCCTTTCTGGCCCAAATTTGTGTCATTTTCCTTTTATACCATTAAGCAGCATTCTAATTATATATGGCTTATTTTCAATGTGTTGCATTTTTAAAAATCCTATGTATTCATTGATTTTTTTTTTTACGTTTTTATTTTGTTGTTATATTAGATTATCATCTTTCCATCTGTATTTGCTCAGTTTATTAATTTTGGGGAGGTCTTAAGGGGTCAGACTGTACCTATTATTAATGAGTTATATGTTAATAATTAGGATTAAAAATAGCATTTGAAAAATATATATGGATAAAAAAATTAATATTTTAATGTGAGATTCCCAAGCAAATTAAAGTGTGATAATATAAAAAAGTATATTTTTATATTAATCATTGTTATTTCTCTGTGATTTTCCTGTAATACCAATGACTGACTGCTTTGACACTGGCATCAGTTATAGCTAAAAAAATCAGGAAATATTAGTTATATTATGACACCAGTGCCTGGTTTATAAATGTGTTTTTAAACAAATATTTTTTGCAGCCTTTTTATTTGTAGATGTTGTTTTTGTTTTTCTTTTACAGTCTAACAGTCTATTTTCTGTTTTGAAGTTGGTGATATATGCGGGGCCTAACACAAACAGTAGGAAGGTTGCTGAATATGGAGGCAATACTCTGGGATATGGCAGCCGTAGTGTCTTAGGAACTGGTTGGCCGAAGGACTTGGTGAAGGTATGGTATCCAGTTACGGTCACTTTCTCGAAAAGAAAAGTGACCTAGGTTCCTCAGGGACCCAAATGCCAACTATAGTCCTAGAACACATTTGTCATGGGGACTTTTGTTGAGGTGGGACCTTGCCAAACCTGTCAACTCATCCATTTCCCTTCAGAAGGATCCTCCTTTCACTTATAGGATATCAGATTCCTGTCCATTCCAGAGCTGGGATCCCTTCCTCAGATCGCTCCATGGATGGAGGTTGTCATGGCATTTTCTTCCATGTTCATTAAAAGATCTGCTAGTTCCCCAGACTTCCTGATGCTGAGTAGCCAGAACCACAGGCCACTGCAGTTTAAAAGTGTAGAGTTAATATTTTCAAACGAATTAGGGCCTTTGGAGAGAAATAATGGCCCATTCTCAAACTGATGCGATTAGGGCCATGCTTTGTAATCTGGGCCCTTGAATTACTTATTAGTATGTGCCTAGAATGTGAATATGAACTCAGAAGTCCATCAAACCCCAAAATGACTCCTAAGTCTGTTTCTAGTTCCTTATTGACAAATATTATGTACCCTTGTAACTCAGCCAGAGACAGCTGATGATCTCCAGGATGTAGTCTGGTTGCACCCAAACCCGGATCAGCACCCTCCGTGGTTGCTCTCTAATTCACTGCCTTTGCTCCTTACTTGTGGAACTGGTTCCCTATCACAGAGCCAGGCCTCCCACCACAGAGTTCTTCAGGAGAGCTTGTCATTTGCCTGCCTTCTTGACACAGTGAGGTGGGGAAGAGGCAAAGAGAGAGCAGAAAGAATAGAAATATGAGAAACTCATTAGGATTATGCTCAAGATTTGACTAATCTTTACTCTGAGCCTACTGTTGGGCAGTCATAGCCCATTTCACAGATGCCTTGTCCCTAAGGCTGCTTGATCAGAAGGGACACTTAAAAGGTTGACGTCTAAATGAGAGGGAATGAAATTTGAATCAAAAAGCAAGTGAGAAAAGGAGTGAGACATTTCTGTGGTCTTTTGGAAAGTAAATCTCTAACATTCATTGCTCTCTTGAAAGTTATATGTCTTGTTTTTAAAGTGTATTTTCCCCCCTTAAATTTTAAGGTGGAAGGAGATACAGTCACCTTCTCCTTTGAAATGAGAAGTGGCCGTGAACACAACACTCCTGATAAAGCTATGTGGGGCTTTGCGTGCACAGTTCGCGCTCAGGTACTTGAACCTAACTGCTGCTGTGGGAAAAATGTACTTTCTCCTATGTGCCTTAATTACATACATCATATTTGCCTTGGAAACAGGGCCGCTTTCCATCCATCTCTTCCATCTGGCTGAAGTAAATTACTATTAGTAATAGTTTTATGGAGTAAAATGAACTGTGACCTAAAATCAGTTCAGCAACACAGAAATAATTCATTGCTAAGGGCTCCATCTTCAAGACTTGGAGAGGTGCCCTAACTCTGGCATCTGCTCATAGGGCAAAGAAGATTCCAACACTCAGTAGAAAGGAAGTACTTGGGTTCTGTGTTTTAAGAGTAATAGGAGGGGCTGGGGTTGTGGCTCAGTGGTAGAGTACTTGCCTAGCATGTGTGAGGCACTGGGTTCCATCCCCAGCACCACATAAAAATGAACAAATAAAATATAGGTATTGTGTCCATCTACAACTAAAAAAATACTTAAAGAAAAATAAAGGTAATGGGAGTTCCACTGACCCCTTTAGTTCCTGAATTTTAAAAAATATATTTTGACTGGGAAGTTGCTTAAGTTAAACACTCTCTAGAGGGGAACTGTTTGCTAGAATGTAAGCTTCATGAGGACAGGGATCTTTGTTTTGCTCTGTGCTATATCTCAGGCACCTAGAAGAAGAGCTGTACACACAGGCCCTCAAACATTTTCTAATGAACTCAGAATAGTCACTGTAAGCATTGTGGTTTGAGCACAGGACTGAGATGACAAAAAGAAATAGTGATTTGTGAGTGGATGGGCACAGCAGGGAGGGAGCTACCGAGACAATCTGGGCTCCTTGCACATGGTTCATGCTGTGTGATATGCAGTCCTGTCAGCTATTCTCTCTCCAGAATTGTGATGCAACCTCACTCAGAGGTCATTCCAGTGCGGCCACCTACTGACGATGTTGGGTGCTGGACTTGGGTACCATAGGGATGACACCCAGTGCCACTATGAATCCCCATGGTAGGGATGGTGCAGACCAGGTCACAAGCTCTGCCGGTGTCCACTGACCAGTGTGGTTTGCCTGTCTGCATTGTAGGAGTCCTCGGAGGATGTCTCAGGAGGCCTGCCCTTTCTGGTGGACCTGGCTTTAGGTCTGTCTGTGTTAGCTTGTTCCATGTTAAGAATCCTATACAATGGACCAGAAATTACCAAAGAAGAGGAAGCCTGTCAGGAGCTTTTGCGGTCCAAACTTTTACAAAGGTAATGAAAAGGTTCAAATTGAGCTTGTTTTGCCCACAAAGAAAAAAGAACTTTATGTGGAAAACGACTTTTTATACATTTCCCTACTAATTGTGCCTATGGCCTGACCATCTCATGGGTTTTGGGTCTGAGGAATAAGAGGAAAATTACACCATGGTGCTTTCTGACCCTTGCATTACTAAATTTAAATTTATGACTTTGAAATGCCTAAGTTTTTTTTTTAATCCAAATAGTGTGACATTAAATTGAGGGATCCCCAAAAGGATGGGTTGATACATGATAAGTCAATATGATAGTGTAAATTGTAGAATCCAGGCAGTTGGTATGTGGATCTTTACCCTGTAATTCTTTCAATTTTTCTGTATGTTTAAAGTTTCAGAATAAAATGTTGGGGAGGAGGTAAATTCGCAAAAATGTGCTTTCATACATTGCTCACTTTTCTTTAGCCTCTCGAGAAGGTTTGGTGAATAAATATCTAATACATCAGCTCCTTCATATGTTGATATATGTGCAAGCAGCGAGTAGCTTTCTAATAATCTTGATCTGAGAGCATGAAGAGCCTCTTTATTATCTGCCTAGGTGCCAGTGGCAGGTGGAGGCCAATGGCGTCATCTCACCTGCCCTCACCCCAAGCCCCTCTCCACTGCCTCTGACCATAGAGGAAGACCGAGAGTTCACCTACCCTTCAGATGTCCTCGTGCCTCCTGTTGGGAACTACTTTGACCTGCCCCGGATCCGGCTGCCTCCAGGAATCATGATAAAGCTCAGGGAAATTTCTGGGCGAGCTAGACCTCAATTTAGACCAAGTATAAAGTATGTTGCATTTTTCTCTCCCCAATGGCAAAAAAAAAAAAAAAAAAAAAAAATCAACCATTTGGACTATGGAAGGGGTTATATTTCTTCTCCTGGTCTAGCAAATGAATCTTAAATTGTATGTTAACTTAGGGCTGGGGGTGTAGCTCAGTGATAGAGCACTTGCCTAGCAAGCACAGGGCCCTGGATTTGATATCCTGCTCTACCAAGAAAAAAAAATTTTTTTAAATGTTATGTTAATGTGAACTGAGAACTCCGGAGAGCTCACCCCACCAGGTAGTATTCTAGTTTGTGATTTTTCAAAGTGATCAGCAGCATTAGCATCACCTAGGAATTTGTTGGTGGTTGGGTCTCTTTTTCACACCTACTGAGTCAGAAACTCTGAGGATGGAGCCCAGTTAACTGTGTCTTAACAGGTTTCCCATGTGACTCACGAACACTAAAATTTGGCAAGTTCTAGGTTTTTCTCTGGTAGTTTGACCTTCTACTAGTACTCAGCCCCTACTTTGATTGGAGTCTAGAGTCATGTCTTCATTTTTAAAAAAATATTTTTTTAGTTGTTGATGGGCATTTATTTTATTCATTTATTTAAATGCAGTGCTGAGAATTGAACTGAGTGCCTTACACATGCGAGGCAAGTGCTCTACCACTGAGCCATGACCCCAGCCCCATGTCTTCATTTTTGATTCCTGCAAAAGTGGCAAGCATGAGGGGCTGGGGTTGTGGCTCAGCAGTAGCATGTATGAGGCCCTGGATTTGATCCTCAGCACCACATAAAAATAAGTAAATAAAATAAGGTATTAAAAAAAAAAAAAGTAGCAAGCATGAAGGCTCGCAGTTTCAAATGTATTTGTGGTGTTCTTGTTTTATGTCTGTTTTGCAGCCTTTGGCCTGCCTTCCCAGGCAAGACTGGCCACTTCTAGACAAAAATTTAGAATGGATGAAATTCAAAATGAATACAGAAAACACTATTATTTTTATTCCAAATATCCATATGCATTAAATATCAGAATCCTTAGTACTACATAAAATTAATTAGTAGCTAAATGATTCTGAGGATCTTTTTTTATCCTTAGGCCTATTCCAATTCCGATGAAAATATACAAATCATAATAAGGGGAAGCATCTTTAATTTTGATTTTTCAGCTTTATTGGCTAATAAAACTGAGTTTTATCAGTGAATATGCTGTATTACCTTCAACATACAGCCCCACAATGCACCATTGATACACGGTGTAATATTGTAATAAAGGAAATATGCCAAATATTTAATGTGTTTAAATCAATTCCTGCATTCTTCAGCATACAAAGTACAGTACTAGTAAATTGAGAGCCTGGAAAATGCCTGATTCACATCCATTGTAATCCCAGGGAAGTGATTCAGCCAGATGTGATGGAGGAAATGGTGGTATCATGTGTTATTAAGCACTTGAACTTGGTCGATGCACTGCAATCCCTAATAAATTTCCAATATCAAGAAGAACATGCTGAGGAATATGACTTACTATGTAAAATTATGGGAGAGACCTTTAAGAAACTCAATGCCATGGAGAGACAGCTGCAGGTAAGTGAAAGCTAAGATGTTTTTACCCGTCTTAAAACTGTTAGAAGTAATTTCTTTCCTGGAAAGTTAGAGAAGTTTGAAACAAGATCAAAAATTTTTAAATTACTGTTAGAAAATCAATGTCTGAAGTTGCATATTGCCCTTGTTTTCATTTTGCATCTGTTCACACACTGTTTTATTTTTGTCTCTGTTAGAGTGTTGCAGAACTGGAACAGAAGTGGCAAAGTGAGGTTGATGATGCCACGCAGGGGAAACTGGAGAACAACATGCCTTTCTTTTATGATTACCATTTTAATGAGGTGAGCAAAGGATGTGATTTACCATTGGGGCTTTGCCACTATGGAAGAGAGGCATAGCCATGTGTGTGCAGAGATAGTGTCACTTCCTAAACCGTTGAACACGCCAGGAATGCACTCATTCTTTAAAAGGATCAAATGAAAATTGATTAGAACAACATGTCAATAGTCATATATAAATAATTATTTTCAATTATTACTCTGTTTGTGTTTTGTTTTTCAAGACTTGAAAGAAAATTTTGATAATAATGATCATTTCTTTAAACTTTAAAACTAGAGTAATAATCCCCAGAGAAATCCTCAGAAAGCAACCCATGCCATTTTTAACCATTAGAATATCAAACAATAACTTACAAATGTGCTATAAGAATAGACCTATGGGGGCTGGGGTTGTGGCTCTGTGGTAGTGCACTTGCCTTGCACATGTGAGGTACTGATTTGATCCTCAGTGCCACATAAAAACAAATAAATAAAGATATAAAGATATTGTGTCCATCTACAACTAAAAAAAAATATTTAAAAAACAAAAAAGAATAGAACTATGGACCAAAGGTGGTAGTTATTCCCTGACCTTTTCTGTTCCTGTTTTAACAGTAAAACTTGGTTTCTGCAGATCTGCATACCGTCTTTTCTTGATTTTTCCTTCTTTAGAACAAAATGAAAGAACTAGAACTTTTGTGTTCAATGAAGGAAGTCTCCTTTGATGGAAATGATCTTGAAAACATGGTCCTATCACTGAGGTTAGTGATGTTAATAACTATTAAGACTAATTTATCACCTTGATGCTCAAAACAAATTGTGAAGATCTAATCTTTTGATAGATTCTTTTGTAAATGTTATACAGTCCTCAAATATTTGAGAGTTGGAACTCATTTGGTAAACTGGAAGTTTTGATTTTAAACCTTCAAATGGCAGCATAGGCATTGAGAATAGGAAGGGGAATTAAAAGTGATCAGAGTTTATAGTTACTCCCTTTGGATAAGGAAAGGGGTGGGTAAGCAATGTTGATTAGGTTTCTTTTGCTTAGTTTCCTCCCATCTTCTCTGTCATTTTAATAAAACATGGTTTGGTAAGCTAGAGGACTAAGTGCACATCAGTCTTTCTTTATAGGGAGAAGTTCCTACAAGAAGTGAATTCTCTTATTCAGAAGCCCTCTCATCCACTGGCTAAAACGAAGACATTAGTGAAGAGTCTAATGAACCGCGCTGAGCTGCTTCTGCATGTCACCATTGCAGCCCAGTCTGGTCTCACCAGGAGCATCTCGGGAACCCCTGCCGAGACACCGGGTACTCTCTAAGACCCCTTCACGGCTTCTGGTGCCACTGTGCTTATAACGTAGATATCAGCCACTTTGTCAAGAATTCACTCCAGGGTACTCCTAGAAAGAAAGAAACAAAACAGGGCAAAGGATGTATACAGGTGTTGGAGAGAGACATGTACTGAGTGTTGGTATGATCACACACCAAGGAGGTCCAGTATACTAACCACTTCCTGGCCATGTACACCTAGATTGATTGAGGTTCCTGTGTGAAGACCTGAACCACTCAGTAAGGCTTCCAAACAGCTCTTGACCTCTGAAATGGTGAACCAGTAGTATCTTCAAGACTTGAAAGATAGAATTCTATAAATTTAATTCTTCAAGAATTATTAGATTTAAGTTTTCTAACTACAAAATGACATTTCCACTTTTTAAACATTGCTTTTTCTTAGCTGGTTTTTACCTATAGTTTTGTCCTTTCCCATTTACATGTTCTTTTATAAAATAACCACTTCCTTGATATGGTTAAGGAATATCCAATAGATAGGGTCAGTCCCCTTCCAGCTCAAGTGTGATATTTACTCCTAACTATAATCAAAGGAGAGCAATCACCCAATGGCAGTTAATAAATCTAGAATTAAAAGGAGACAAGGGCCATCTCTGGAAACAATGTATCTGGATTTATTTGAATCAAGAAATTGGTGCTGGGCTGGGGATGTGGCTCAAGCGGTAGCGCGCTCGCCTGACATGCGTGCGGCCCGGGTTCGATCCTCAGCACCACATACAAACAAAGATGATGTGTCCGCCAAAAAACTAAAAAAAAAAAAAAAAAAAAAAAAAAAAAATATATATATATATATATATATATATATATATATATATATATATATTAAAATTCAACAACAACAAAAAAAGAAATTAGTGCTTCCAGAAGTTACTCCCTGTGTCCTATATTGCTTTTTATAATGTTTGTACTGAAGTGAACATTGATAGCTACAAAATAAATTGGCCTAAAACTCATCAGTGCTCTGCTAACTGGACTGATGGCTGAGCCCATTGCCAAACACCGTTTGGTAGTTCTGTGTTACATTTAGCTGTTGCTGCAGCTTCTCACACATTGGATAGCAGGAAGTTTAACCTTCTCCTCTTTTTGTTCCAGCTTGTAAATCAGCTTCTGAAACAAAGGTGATATCTCATGCCGTCCGGCAGCCTGTTTTTCTCCGTAGTATGTCGGCTCCTTCTGACCTAGAAATGATTGGTAATGAAGATTTGGAATTTACTAGAGCAAATCAGAGGTAAATGGCTAATGGCCAGGGTTGGATTCCCACATGCTGCTGAATGTGTTGATTGAAACAACACCCCCTCCCCCTCCCCACCACGTATCTTGTTTGACCCATGGCTGGTTTGTCTCTCCTGTAGGCGTCGACATGTGACCAGCCACCGCAGCAGCTCCTTTACACTCCTGCAATCGTTGGCCATTGAGGACAGCAGGGACAAGCCCACCTATAGCGTCCTGCTGGGGCAGCTGTTTGCTTTCATTGGCACCAATCCCGACCAAGCTGTATGTCACATTTTGCAGACTACAGATGAAAAGTTCCTGACAGCGCGGAGGGTCTTGTGACAGCAGGAGTCAGTGTTCTTCCTTCTCGTGCCTTTCAGGTGTCCAGCAGCAGCTTCCTTCTTGCTGCACAGACGAGGTGGCGGAGGGGAAACACACGCAAGCAGGCCCTGGTGCACATGCGAGAGCTGCTCACGGCTGCCGTGCGCGTTGGGGGAGTGACACATCTTGTGGGGCCAGTGACCATGGTCCTCCAGGGAGGACCCAGGTCAGTTGTTTCTGTTAATAAATGGCAGTTAATAAACCTAGGATTAAAAGGAGACAAAGGCCGTCTCTGGAAACAGTGGATCTGAATTTATTTGAATCAAGAAACTAGTGTCCTCTCCAGAATGGGCAGAGCTATTCAAAAGTCACTGTCAGGCTGAGAACCTAGACAGTGGCATTTGCTGATGTTTTCCCCTAGAATATTTTATTTTTATAGACATGGCACTTGACTTTGCAAAAATCTCAGTATACATAACAGAATGTGTCTATGTATTATTCTATTCAGTGAGAGTTTGTTGTATCAAATCTACATGTATAAATGGCTATTTAATTCTCTCTGCACATATAAGATTATATAATTTTTTTCATAAATCAGATCGTATTCTATATGCCTTTCTATAATCATGATTGTTTCACTCATATCTTGGTTATCTGTCTTTTCACGTCAATACAATAGGTCTATTTTGTCCCTTTTTTTGGTACTAGGGATTGAACCCAGAGTGTTAACCACTGAGCCGCATCCTTAGCAGCCCCCCACTTTTTAGTTGTAGATGGACACAATACTTTATTTATTTACTTTTATGTGGTACTGAAGATCAAACCCAGTGCCTCACACATGCGAGACAAGCATGCTACCATTGAGCTACCCTAGTCCCCTCAACCCTTTTTATCTTTTATTTTGGGACAGGGTATCAATAAGTTGCGGAGGCTGGCCTCAAATTTGCAATTCTCCTGCCTCAGTTTCCCAAGTCTCTGGGATTACGGAGTGCACCACTGTTTCTGGCTAGAAGGGTTTTTTGTTTGTTTGTTTTGTTTGTTTTAGGGGGTACTGGGGATTCAACTCTGGAGCACTCGGCCACTGAGCCACATCCTCAGCCCTACTTTGTATTTTATTTAGAGACAGGGTCTCACTGAGTTGCTTAGCACCTTACTTTTGCTGAGGTTGGCTTTGAACTCATGATCCTCCTATCTCAGCCTCCCGAGCCACTGGGATTACAGGTGTGCACCACTATGCCCAGCTAGAAGAAGGTTTTTTTTTTTTTTTTTTAAATATTTTTGATATTTATTTTTTAGTTATCGGCAGACACAACATCTTTGTTTGTATGTGGTGCTGAGAATCGAACCCGGGCCGCACGCATGCCAGGCGAGCATGCTACCGCTTGAGCCACATCCCCAGCCCTAGAAGAAGGTTTTGTAGCTAATTTGGGAAGAGTTTTTCCTGTATGAGTTTCCTGCTGGGCTTCAAAGATCCTCAAGTAGAAATAGAAAAGGCATTTCTCTACTTGTCCTGAATTAGGATTGCTGGTGGCTGCTTGGGCCTCCTGGCAATTCTTTGAGGAACTGGGGACAACAGGAGAGGGTCAGGTAGAGAAAGATGTGTTAACTAAGAGTTAAAGTAAATATCTTGGGAAACTTCTTGTCAATTGGAAGAGGCCAGGCAATTCACTACTTCCTGGCTCGTGGTCATCATGTAGCCACAGAGACCGCCGTCCTGAGAGCAGTTGTTTCCTCGTCAGAGCTCTGGCTCATCATCTCTACTGGCCACAAGCCCTCTCAGCCCTGGGGTGCCCAGAGGGAGGATTTAGAGAGGAGCACTGGTGGGCACCACAGCTGCTTCCAGAGTTAGTTCTCTACAACACAGCAGCATTCTCCTTTCTCCACCCCATTTTTCAGTGTCATTTGTGGAATATTTGAAAAATGCAGAAAATTCTAAAACTTAAAATAAAAGCCACCTGTAAATTCGTCATTCTAAAATAACATCTGCTAATATTTTAGTGTGTTTGTTCTTTTTTCTGTCAGTATCATCTCTGGTGTTTTGGGGGATTGTGTAGCATTGCATCATATTCTTTAACCAATTCCCTATTATTAAACCTCACCTTAGTTTTACTTTTTAAAATTTTGCTAGCATAAAAATATTATATTGCATATTTCTGAAGATAAATCCTGATTGCTTCAGTTCTCAGTTAATATTAATTTCTATAGAATTGATCCCATCTTGAGTTTTTACTTTTGAAAGTCTTATTTCACATCAACAGGCATCCCATACCCTGCTAACAGTTGAAGTATAAACTTTTTTGGGAGGGTACCAGGGATTAAAATCAGGGGTACTCAACTACTGGGCCACATCCCCAGTTCTATTTTGTATTTTATTTAGGGAACAGGGTCTCACTGAGTTGCTTAGTGCCTCGCTTTTGCTGAGGCTGGCTTTGAACTTGCAATCCTCCTGCCTCAGCCTCCTGAGCCGCTGGGATTTCAGGCTGTATCACCGTACCCATCTGAAATATAAACTTGAAAAAGACTCTTAGCTAATCTATCTGGGCCTTGGTTTTCTCATACAATTGCATTTATAGAATTCATGCTGCATGGGATATTGTGGACCTATCTCAAATAATGGTTTCTTTATCAAATGGCTTTGGTAAATATTGAATACTATTTTTCTGCTCTTAGAGATGCTGTGTCCCTTAAATTTATTAGAAGTTCTGCAGTAAAGGACCCTATTGAACTTTCTCTAAGCCAGGATTTCCTGGAGTTTTCTTGAGTGTGGGCCATGATGTTTGAGGCACATTCAGAAATCCTGACCAGTGGTCTTCTATGGTCCAGTAGTTTATCAAACACCAAGTTTGATGATCTCCAAGGTCCCTTAAGTTCTGGATTTATCTGGGCATTCTGGGTTTCTGGAAAGAACTCTTTTGCTCCCCTAACCTCAGTCAGTGTTCTCGACATGTTCAGGAACGCTATCCTTGGTTTCTGTGTCACAGGATTGAAGAGCTCACCTGTGGTGGGATGGTCGAGCAGGTTCAGGAAGCCTTTGGCGAAACCATGACTTCGGTCGTGTCGCTGTGTGCCCGTTACCCTATCGCTTGTGCAAATAGCATTGGACTCTTGTGTACCATACCTTATACCAGGTAAGCATGGAAATGCCCTTTATTCCTTTATTGTATATAAATTGTGCCAAAAGAGTCCATTAAATAAAAATTTATAAAATTGAATTTATAAAATTGAATTATTTATTTGATTATTCAATACTTAACAAATAAGTTTTCCTCCTGACAGACAACTGAAGTTCGTATGTAAATTCCTTATGATTGAGTTTCTACTGCCATTAGGATTACATTACATTATAAAGATAGGGATTCAAATAAAAAATAAGTCCTTGGGAAATTACTTATACACTTGGTAGGATTCTATTTTTTTTTTTTTTTTTCCCTCCTTTGGGAGGTGGTGGCTAGTGTTCTTGAACTTGCAGTCCTCCTGCCTCAGCTTCCTCAGTCAGTGAGATTACAGGCATGGACCACCACATTGGCAGAAAGAATTTTTTGGATAGATTTATTTATTTCCTCTTTTGGATCACATAGTAGTTTGAAGACGTCAAGTGCTTATGGAGTTATTCTTTGACTCCCCTTATAATAAAATATATTATTTCTTTTTCTCATGGCATCCATTGTATTGATTCCATCAAGTTTTACTTTGCTGTTCTGTATGAACAAATGAGAATTTGAAGTTCCTTATTTAGGAAGGAAGTCACCATTATGAGAAAATAGTTCTGTGTTAATTGCACATGGCACTATCCTCAGTTGTTGACAAAGAATTACACCAACCTGTGTCATGCACCTTTGATAATCTGAACTTCCTGCAAGTTTCCCTCAGTTGGTCAGCTGCGTCTCCTTCACTGTGCCTGTGCCCCTTATCAGGAGTGAGGAGAAGTGCCTGGTGCGCAGTGGCCTTGTCCAGCTCATGGATCGGCTGTGCAGCTTGAGCAGTCAGACCGAGTCCAGCTCCAGTGAGAAACAAACCAAGAAGCAGAAAGTGGCCACCATGGCCTGGGCTGCCTTCCAGGTGCTGGCCAACCGCTGTGTCGAGTGGGAAAAAGAGGAAGGTGAGAAACTTCCTACTCACCAGTTTCTTGTGTTGGTGAATTGTGTGTTGTTGTGTGTGTGTGCTGGATGGGGCTTGGGAGACAGGCTTTGTTAAATCACAGAACTGGATGGGCTCTCATGAAGGCCTTTCCCCAGCACGGCTCTGTGAAATACAGCTATGCTGTAGCACCAAGTGACATCCTGGCACCTTCAAGAGGTGTGGCAACCCCAGAAAATTGAAAGGATAATTGTCAACACTGTTAACAGGCCCTATGTAGACAGGTTTATGGAATAGCTGTTCAGTTGCATTTTTAAGAGGATATTTTGAAATTATATTTTTAGTGACCAATCTGATTTAAAAAGTAAATGTAAGGATGAATTCCCCACTGTATCCCAGGTCTTTTTTTTAATAGAACTTGTTGATTTATCTGTTTATTTGCTGTGCATTTTTATGACTTGAGAGCTTATTATATGCCAGCAGAAGATGAATCAGGCATTGTTCCTCCCTTGAAGAACTTTGGTCTGACAGAGGAAATAGTGCAATCAATGCCATCATCAGGTTCTTACAAAATGCTGTGGAAGCACAGAGGCTCCTAGAGATGAGCTGTGCTAGGTATCAGGCAAAGCTTCCCAGAGGAGGTGACGTGTGAGCAACTTCTGAAGGATCAGGAGGACTTGGAAGCAGAATAAACAGCATGTGGAGGCTCAGGGATCCAAAAGCATATGGGAAATTCAAGAAATGATGAATAATATTTTGTAGCTTTTACAAAGGATTTTAAAGAGTTTTGGAAGTACAGTGAGCCTGATCCAGGAATGAACCACAGAGAGTTTGAGAAGAGGGAAATATGACTTAAAAACAACAACAACAACCAACAAAAAAAATAAGATGTTTTGCCAGGTGTGGTGGGGCATGCCTGTGATCCCAGCGACTCAGGTGGCTGAGGCAGGCAGATCACAAATTCAAGGGCCAGTCTCAGCAATTTAGACCCTGTCCCAAAGTAAAAAGTTAAAGGGGCTGAGGGTGAAGCTCAGTGGTAAAGCATCCCTGGGTTCAATCCCACATACCAAAAAGGAGCAGGAGGGGATCAAGATGTTTTCATCACCAGTAAAACAGTAATTCTTCCCTAGAGTGTATGTTCCTTTGTCATATTTGAATTAATTGTATTTGGTTTTCAATAAGAACACTGGATGTTTTTGGAGTAACTTAACTTTTTTATGTGTATATATTGTTTAATGAGGAGACACTGATTGGATTAGTGAGGCGTTGAGCCAGGTAAAGAACATTTAGTCAAGGGAAGAGCTTTTAATACAGGAGGCCAAGAGAAGGACTTACCACACCCTCAGGCTCATCATGGCTTCCTTGAGTTGTCACTGTGCCTTTTCTCTTTCTTTTTACCTGTGAAGGTGGCTCCACAGAGGCTGTGCACTCGGGGCTGGCTCGGCAGGTGTCCAGCCTTCTCACGAACCATCTTGCCCGAGCCACTGAGTGCTGTGGCAACCAGGCTGCAGGAAATGATGCTCTGCAGGATGTCCTGAGTCTGCTCAACGACCTCTCGAGGTGTGGAAGGTCCATCCAGAGCTGGGGGCACCTGACTTTTCCCTTGAATAGTTGCAGTGCCTTTTGGTGGTGGTTCTTTTGAGATATTCAAATTATTACATCCTTTCCATAAGGTCCTGCTTCAAGATTGATCATGAAATAATGTATTCTGATTGGCTTTAGTATAGTTAACAGCCATTAGCCTTTTGAATACATGCATTTATGTTTCATAGCCAAAACTCTTACCCTCATCAGTGCAAGATTAAAGAATCATGAGTCAGAGCCTGTAATTAGCTCACTTTCTCATACTGTGTCTTTAAAACAAGCAGTTCTATGGTGGTTGACTACCCCATGTGAGTAAGAGGCCTATAATAATTTGTCCATCTGTGACTGCATGTTCTTTGATGCTGAGCTCACTGTTTGCTTCGTGGAATGTAACATGGCAGCTCCCCAGGTGTTGGGGCCTGTACGCCACCGTGTGATGATTTCACTCTTGAAACGCTATTAATATGGAATGAATGATGCCAGGTACACATTGGTGGATGCCTGTAATCTCAAGCTTGTACTCGTGGGGCTGAGGCAGGAGAACGACAAGTTCAAGGTCAGCCTGGGCAACTTAGCGAGACCTTGTCTCAAAATAAAAAGGGCTTATGTTTCATAGCCAAAAATCTTACCCTCATCAGTGCAAGATAAAGAATCATGAGTCAGAGCCTGTTATTAGCTTACTTTCTCATACTGTGTCTTTAAAACAAGCAGTTCTATGGTGGTTTATTACCCACCATAGTGTAGCTCAGTGGTAGAGCCTCTCTGGGTTCCATTCCTAGTACCACCACCAAAAAAAGGAATAAATGAGTTACTGAAAGGCTTCTAGTTTAGGTTCCCAGTCTCGGCGTTCTGTGAAGCCCTGAATCTAGGATGTCAATTAAGTAGACATCAGAGATCAGAAAATAGTCAAATATCTTTAAAAAGTCTTATTGGTCAATTATGAGCTCTCATCAAATGTTTACCAAAAAAAAAAAAAAAAAAACCAAACCCTTAATTTTCCTTCATAAGAGCATACTGCCAAATCATTACATCTTCCTTCTGAAGTCTGATTTCTTCCATTTGCTTAACTTCACTTAGGGAACTCTGGCTGTGCGTGTCTGTAGGTCAGCCTTTCCAGCACTTTGGACCTTTTCTTCTTTCTGCAGGAGCCACATTGGGAAAGCCATCCTGAGCCAGCCAGCTTGTGTGTCCAAGCTCCTCTCCCTGCTGCTTGACCAGCGCCCATCTCCAAAATTGGTCCTTATCATTCTTCAACTGTGCCGGGCGGCACTGCCACTGATGAGTGTAGAGGACTGTGGAAATGTGGAACTCCCGCCTTGGAGCTACTCTGTCCCCTCCCTAAACAGTGAGCAGGAGGATCCCAGTGACCCAGCTTCCAAGATCGCCTCCTTGCTCTTAGCAAAGCTGGCAGATTACGTGGTCCCAGGTGAGAAGCTCCCCAGGAGGAGGATGGCACTGATTGCACGCCTCCTGTGAGTCAGGCCCAGGATGGTACCTGAACTTCCTGTGATTAAGAAGAAAGAGCTGGGGGGTGGGAAGTGGGGAGAGATTCCCAAACCAATGTTGCTCATTAGGGGGAAACGATGCTGCTGTTTTCTGAATGGGCCTGCTTTTTGCTTTAAGGATGTCAGACAGTTCTTTCTCCAACTGCTTCTGAACCGGATACCACATTAACAAAAACCAGTCCCAAGAATTCTTTAAAAGGAGATAAAGATCCTGGAGAAGAGAGTGAAGCAGTGGACGGCAAGCTCTCCATATTTATCCACAAACGGGAAGATCAGTCCTCCCACGAAGTTCTCCAACCATTACTAAGGTGACTCTAATGATTATAATGTAGCTATATGTCACCAAGCACTATTCATGCCACAGACAGTGTACTAGAGTAACCCTTCACACACATTGACTACGCAGCCTTCCTAACAGCACCAACAGACACACACTGTTGCTGTCACCCCTGCAGAGATACATGGAGAAAGTGAGACAGAACTGACACCTTGACCTCAGGTGCTGTCCCCAGTCTAGCAGAGCTGGAGCCCTGCTGAAAGCGCCTTGCTGTTTGTGTTGGGTGCAGAGTCCATGGCACAACTTGGGTTATGAAGGGCAGTAATACAGTTTGGTTTTCAGTTGTTGGTATCTTTCAGCCATCAGCAAATATAGAGGGAGGTGGAGAAAGAAGAGACACTTTTGTAAAGCTTTACTGAAATGTGAATGGCCCAGCTGCTCAACAAGAAAGTGAAAGCATAGTTATTGCCCAAATGTTACAATCCCGTAGTGATCTAGAGTGACAGGAAAACCTGTTGCTTAGCACAGGGGAATTTAGAACAGGAATTTTGTCTCAGATGGAAGAGCCATCCCTTCACATGAGTGACCCGACCAGGTTGTCACCCTCATGATTGCACCCCTTCTGCCAGTGCAACAGCTGAGAGAATAGAGGTGTTGTGAGAGCAGGGTCAGGCAGGTCAGAGCTCAGGTGAGCATATCTCTAAGGAGTGTCTGTTTTAGGAGGAAGTGAAGCTGAATTATTAGAAAAGAAGTTTCAGTGTTTCCCCCAGGAAGCCACAGTCTAGCTACTGGTGAAACTTCCCTGCTGTGACATGGAGGTGACTTTCAGAGTGCCTCCTGGGCACCAGCCCTCCTTGCAACTAGCTTCAGAGCATCTGCTTCGCTCAGCTTTATTGTTGTGCATCGTTTTCGTGTGGGTGTCTAGATACCATCACAACTCTAAAACAGCTGTTTTTTTGGACTTCAAAAGTGCTATGATTATGCAACAATAAATCAATTCCTTTTTGAAAAATGCAGAGTCTTACTGTAGATTTTAAAAGCCAGGGTTAGCATCTAAGGACAGCCTAAGTATGACAGAGTTGCCTGGCAGCGAGCAGCCGCCTCCAGTAGTGTGTCTAAGGCCACTCACTCTTTGCCTTCCCTTTTTCAGTAGCTCAGAAGGGCGGCCCTTCCGACTTGGTACTGGTGCCAACATGGAGAAAGTTGTGAAGATGGATAGAGACATGACCAAGGTAAACCTCGTGGGAGAAACTGCTATAGTAAACTCATGGTTAATGAGCATTTGCCACATTTACGAAAACTTTTGTAAAAATTAGTTCTGCCAGGCACAGTGGCTAGTAGCTGTACTCCGAGCTACTCCAGAGACCAATGCAAAAGGACTATGAGTTCAAGGTCAGCCTGGACAACACAGGCAGCATAGTGAGACCCTATCTAAAAAAAAAAAAAAAAAATCATTTTTTCACAAATGCAGGGTAAGAAATTAAAGTCAGTTGCTTAAGAGGCCATGTTAAAGAGAACTTGTGAAGCCTGGAGGTGTGGCTTAGTGGTAGAACATGCACTTAGCATGCATAAGGCCCTGGGTTCAATCCCCAATTCCCAGCACACCCCCATCCCCACCACAAAGAAAAAGAAAAAAGGCAGAGGTAGAAAATTGTCAAAATCAGTTTGTCATTAATTTAAAAATATAATAGAGAAATGCAATAAAAAATGTAATAGAGAATTCTTAGGTTGACCTATGAGTTTTTATCAGCTTGTTTAGGATAGTTTTAGAACCTAAAAATAGTTGTAAAGTTTAAGAGAGGTGAAAGGTTGCTAAGACAATAACAGGTATTTAATAAAGACATAAAAATATTTTTTAAATATCCAGACCCCAAAACAATTGAAGGAAAGTAATAAAAGCATCAGTAACATATTACTCTTTACCTATCACACAGGTAATGTTAGCAAAGTTTGATGATACCCATTATTCTCAAGTGAGAGTACATAAACATTCTCAAGTGTCCAACAAAAAAACATGTCCATTGCATGTTTTTCAGAGATTTGTTTGAAAAACAAAATAGAGTCCATGTACCCATAAATAGGAGATTGGTTAAAGAAATTCATAATTTGTAAAATAAAATAGTATGCAACTATTAAAAATATGTGTGTGGCAAACTGATAAAAGTAAATTGTAAAGGTGTGTGTAGTAGGATCCCATGGTTATGGAAGTTGTGATTTGCAGGAACAAAATCTAGAGGACTCACAACTTGCTCAGAATGGGTAAGAGCATGGGATGTTTATGGAAATTTGATATTCTCTGTGTAATATTTGACGTTAGAATTTTTTACAAATGAACCTGGATTACTTCGGTAATAGAGGGGGATTTGGAAGTGCCTAGTACTTGGGGGTGAAACGAGTGTCTTCAAACAACCCCCAGGGTGGCTGTTGCGAAGTGATCACAGAAGAGGCTGCAGCCGCCCTTCGGAAAGCCACCAAGTGGGCACAGTCAGGCCTCATCGTCAGCATTGGGCCACCAGTAGAGTCTGTCAATCCAGAGACTGTGAGTGGACTGTCCACGGGTGACAAAAAGAAAACTGCCCAAACTTCCATCTGCAGAGAGAGGAACTCAGAACTCGCCAGGTAAACCTGCCACTGATAGAATCTGTCCATTCTTCTCAGATTGGCTTTGTAATGGGCTTATTTTTAGAGTTTTAATTTTTTTTTTCATCCTTTAACCTACTGAAAATGATGGTTGGGGCCTAAAAATACCCATCTGTTGAAGAAGTTGCTCTCAAAGTAGAGTCTGGGGCTACATCAAGGAGCAAACCCATTCAGGTAGATCTGAGATTGTCATGGAGGCCCAGGGAGTTGCTCCTGATATAGTGGACATTATGTAGAGAGCCAGGGGAAGCTTCAAAATAGGTAATAAACTCCTGTTTTGCAGTGTTTTTTCCTTTCAAACTGGACTTCCCCACTGAACACATGAATTTTTTTTTTTTTTTTGGTAGGAATAGAAGGGATAGGTGAGTATTTCCTCAGAGGAGTTTGTACAAGATATTTGTACTTGCAAGCAAAGAATAGCTGCAACACAGGGTCTTTCTTTGATTCTATGGCTCATGCAATAAAATATTTAAGATCTGTTGTTTCAAAGTGTCTTATTAGCTTCGCATCACTGTAATGAAATACTTGAAATAGCTAGCTCAATAAAAGAAGAGGTTTACTTAGCTCACAATTTGGAGGTTCAAGGTCATGGTGCTGGCATTATCCCAGTTCTAGGCTGCATCACAACACGACAGATAATGATGATGGGAGTGTGTGCAGAAATGTGTAACTACAGGTCCAGCCAGGAACAGGGAGAGTGGGGAGGGCCAGACTCAGGCTTTTACGACATAAAACCCTCTGAGAGGGTTGTCATGGGAGAAGTGATTTCTTCTTAATGCTGATTTTGCATCACTTTTAACCCGCCTTGGGTATTTACAGTTTTCCCTGTTGACATTTGCAGGACTGACCCTGTCCGACCCTTCATCAGTGGGCATGTGGCAAACAGCATGGCTGCAGAAGTGATCGCTTTGCTTCATAGCTTGCTAATGGCACCTGAATCTAACGCAGCTCAAATATGGACCACAACAGCAGAAAAGGTTAGTGTGCCATTGCTGCTTACCTGAGGAGGGAAGAAGGGAGCTACTTTCCACCCCAGCCTTAGAATCACACACAGTAATGGATGTTTTAGTGAAGAAAGACTTTCCAAGTTAGCCAGATATAGACTACTTTTCTGCTGGAATTTGCTTTGATTTAGCAGTTTCGACTCTGTTAATCTCTGTCTCCTGTGATTGCTGGCTCAGGATAGTTTCTCAGAGAGAAATGGCAGTGCCTATTCTTGCTTGTGTTAGATTGGTGCTGACATTGGGAGGTCATGCAGCCTTTATTTATTGGATGTGGTAAGTGTACTCACTAAGTTTTAAGGAGGCCTTTTTGTGACTTACACTGCCTGAGTGCCCCATCAGTAAGTAATTCATCATTATAATAGTAACCGAGTCACAAAACCAAATATCAGTTCCCCCTCTCCATAGTCGATCTTCAAGTAAACATCTTATACGAAGTCCTAAAAGTAATTAAGTGCTGAAGGCAGGCAGTAAGCTGAGATGGGCTTCCTTCAGACGAGTGATTGCTTTATCTTAGTGCTTTTAGAAGCACAGTGTTTGATTCTCCCATATTTTTAGGTAGTGTATTTTCCAGATTTGTCTGATTATATAAGATATGTATATAATATGTCATTGGCCACACCTGGGGTTTTTTTGGTACCTCCTGTATCCAAATGTCATTGGCCACACCTGGGTTTTTTTTTTTGGTACCTCCTGTATCCAAAATTCCTTCAGTACAAACACAATCCAGGAACTGTGGTAAACACTTCATTATCCCTGGCATCAAACAACCAAGTATAACTCCTGACACCCAGGCTACCTCTTGTGCTTAGGTTCTGTCTCGTGCATTGATGTACATTCCACAACTGGGGAAACATGCAGAAAGCATTCTGGAAAATGGCAGCAGCAGTGGCAGAAAACTTGCCAAACTTCAGAGAATTGCTCGCCAGGCTGTCGCTGCACTGTGTGCACTTGGAGGCTTCAAAGAGACAATCAAGATAGGATCTGAGGTTCAGGTAATCCACCGCCATTTCCCCCTCATTGCTTCCCCCATACAGAAGCAGGTAAAAAACAAACAAACCAACGAACCAACCAACCCAAAAAACCCAACCCTCATTCCTTCAAAATAAATAAGAAATCTGAGCAACATGAATTTTAATCTACAGGGTGCTATACATTTTTCAAAAAAACTAATGCAACACTTTATAATGTTAACTGCAATATGTGTGTTCTCTAAGGTCATTAATATTAGAATTGAAAATTTGAGAGCTAGGCATGATAGCACACGCCTGTATGCCCAGCAACTCAGGAGGCTGAGGCAGAAGAATCCCATATTTAAAGCCAGCTTCAGCAACTTAGTGAGACCTGTCTCAAAAGAAATTTTTTTTTAAAAAGTCAGGGAGAGAGCAGTTGGGGATGTAGCTCTGTGGTAGAGTGTCTCTAGTTTTAGTCTACAGTACTCCCCAAAAAGAAAGAAAATGGAAGGAAGGCAGGCAAGCTTGAGATGATGGCATGTTGTGATCACCTTGCTGTAAGATTTTAAACCTACTATTTTGATTCATATCCTGGGCTAATACCCACACTAGAATAAATGATTACTGTGGTTCAGGTAATGACAGCTGTAAATGGACACTTCCTGCTTGTCACTTTAGATAACTGCACACACATCAGAGCTGACAGGTAGTGCTAATCCATCTCTGTCACTAGGTTTTAGGTAGAGGAATATCAGGAAGCATTGGAGTAGTGGCTTCTATCAACGAACAGGAAGGTATCGCTACAGTCAGATTTCCACCCATAGACTGTCGAAAGACTTCTCAAGCGTCAGACACATTGACTATTCCATTGTCTAGACTTTGTGTTCCAAGGTCAGAGGTAAGATGATTTTGAAATATTTTATAAAATGTCACTGAAAATCGTAGCTGTTCTGCAATGGTTAACATGCACTTGCCTAGTAAAGAAACAGATACTTTGGTATTTAAAATTTTACTTGTGATGTGTATTTATATATTGGTTGTAACTACTGAAGAGTTACATTTGTATGAAAATTTTTCCTCTAGATAACAAAATTCATTTCTTTGTTGGTTAGGAATATTCCATAGTATATTGTATTTTTGATAAATTTGATCTGGTTTATGACTTTCTCTGATGATTTTACTTTAACTTTCTGTCCCCATCTTCTCCCACCTTTAGGCACTGCCCCTCCACAAACTGTCCATTACTGAGAAGGTGGTGCAGGCAGTTCAGTCCATGCTGCTTCCACAGGAAGGCAGTCTCTCAATTCACACCTCGCTTCCTGCAACAGGAGATGGCTCTGCACCTGTGATGGCAGTTGTCCGGCTCCTGGCTGAAATAAGAACGAGGTGAGCACTCACCCCAGATGCTTCCCAGGTTATCTGGGGTGCTGGGTGGGCCCTACCACCTTGGGCTTAAGGGTCTACAGCTTGAAGCTCATGCCAGCTGTGGAACAGAAACCACTGTCTTGTACTGTTTACTGTAGCTCATTGCAGTGCCTGATTTTTGCAGTTTTTGTTGCATCCTATTTCTGCACTTGGAAAGAAAATTGAGCTGTCCTCCTGAAAAAATAAGCAAGCAGTTGAGCTACTACATGTGGAATGCATACACGAGCTGCATGGTTTGCTCTGGCAGAAGCACTTTGTTCTGTCACAGGGATAACACTGCCATTTTTTCAAATGGCTTCAGCCACAATGATGTGTTTCTGGTCCATCATTTTCCAAACTGATGACCAGAAGACCAGGGAATGCTCAGTATCTGTGTTGGAAAGGAAAGTAATCTCTTCCTGCAAATACATTTATTTACCATTAAATAGGAGTAACAAGTTTCTTTTCTGACCATGGAACCTCTCAGAAACTTCTAATATGTACATTGAATCCTGAGAGAGAAATCAGCATATAGCTTTTTTTCTCTTGCTTCTGGAACTCTGTTATTGTCCAAATAGCACAGTTTAGAGAAAGCTTTTAAGATGGTCACCTAGGGGCTGGAGTTGTGGCTCAGTGGTAGAATGCTTGCCTAGCATGTGTGAGGTACTGGGTTCATCCTCAGCACCACGTGAAAAATAAAGGCATTGTGTCTGTCTATAGTTTAAAAAAAAAAAAAAAAGATTGGTCACCTGGCATTTTGCATTTCTGTTTAGTGGAGACTGTCTAAGCAGTTATTTGAATAGTTACTGTGTGAGAAAAGTTGCTAATACAGTTGTTCTTGGACTTCTGTGGGAGATGGAATCCAGGCCTGCCTCAGATACCAAAATCTGTGGTTGCTCCAGCCATTGTATGAAACGATGTTGTATTTGCACTGAACCTACACACGTCCTCCTGTATATTTTAAGCCCTGTATAGAATCTTTAGGATACCTACTACATTATAACTAGTTGGTAGATGGTATTATTTAGGAGATAATGACCAAACCAAAAAATTGTCTGTGTATGTTCAGTACAGGTGCAATTTTTTCTCCCAAATATTTTCGATCTGTGGTTGGTTGAATCTGTAGATGCAGAACTCCTGTGGATATTATGGATATGGAGGACTGACTGTATATTTCCAAGCCAGTTCAGCCAAGAATAAAAGCAAAGGGGGCTGGGGTTGTGGTTCAGTGGTAGAGCGCTCGCCTAGAGCACATGAGGCACTGGGTTTGATCCTCAGCACCACATAATAAATAAATAAATAAATAAATAATTGTGTCCACCTACAACTAAAAAATAAATATTTTAAGAAAAGAAAAAGCAAGAGGAGTAGAGAGTCTAAACTGAGGGACAAAATTGATTGAAATGTTTTTCACAGTTGACATTATAAAGAGTAAACATTGATGACTTTGAAATATTGTAAATCTTTTAACATTAAGAGCATGCCTGGTCATGGCCCAGCTTTTAGAAGACAGCTTATTTTGTGAAGAATTCATACAGCAGTGTCCAGCAGCTGTTGAAGTTCTTAACCTGGTAGCCCAGGAATGCAGTGCTGGTAAGTACCTGTTCCTTTCCTTACCACTCTCTTTGATGGCACATAATCAGCACCTCTACTGTTTGATAATGGATTATTAACTGTGTTCATACAGGAGGCAGCTGAGTTCTAGGAGAGTGTATATCACAACTCACTGATATCCCAGACCTACAGATATAAGTCAAAAGCTTTCAGTCATACCAGCGAGGAAGCAGGCATTCTTCAGTTTACCTTTAGGCCCCTGCTAGAATATTTTCTTTTCTCTATATTAATTCATTGCCTTTATTTCCCTATCAGAAATATGAATCAGAAGTCCCTAATGGGTGGCATATATATTCTGACTATTGTCATGGGCTACATTTGAATTCAAGGTTGAGTTTACACTGACATCCATCCTTGGGGGTGGGTGTTAAGGGAAAGTACAAAACCATACAGAAGTAGGGGGGCAGTGTCCTAGACCCTCGTGTTTGCATCATTCAAATTTAATAGTTCAACTCACAGGTGATCCTGCTTCATCTATGCTATCATCCCTGGGATAATTTTAATCCTAGATATTATTTTATCTGTAAATATTTTGGTATGTTTCTCTAAAATATAAGACCTCTTAGCTGGGTACAGTAACTTACGCCTATGGTCCTCCCTATGAACTCAGGAAGCTAAAGCAGGACAATGCAATTTCAAGGCCCACCTTGCAACCTCATAATCCCCTGTCTCAAAATAAAAAGGGCTACAGTCAAGGCATGGTGGTGCACACCTGTAATCCCAGTGGCTCAAGAGGCTGAGGCAGGAGAATCAAAAGTTCAAAGCCAGCCCCAGCAAGTTAGCAAGGCCCTAAGCAATTTAGTGAGACGCTATCTCAAAATAAAAACTCAAAAGGGTTGGAGATTGGCTTAGTGGCTAAGTGCCCCTAGGTTTAATCCCTGGCATCAAAGGGGTAGGGAGGTAGGGATACAGCTCATTGGGAGAGCCCCATAAGGTTTATTAATAATTCTTTAATATTAGTAAACATCTAGTCATCATTTCACTTCCTAGTTTTCCTATAAAGATCATATTTGTTTTTACATTTGGTTATTTGAATAAGGACCCAAATAAAGTTGATGGTATAATTTCTATGTCTTATACAACTCTTGTAAAGCGTAGTTTCCTCTTTCTCTTATTTATTTTTTGGTGTGTTATACATTTTCTAAAAGATTTCCCAGTCTGGATTTTGCTGCTTGTGTCCCTGTAGGTGTCACTTAACATGCTCTTTAGCCCTCATATTTCCTATAAATTGGTAGTTGCCTTGCATTTTTTCTGATATTTGTTTGGTTTTGCCTTTAGATCTCTTTAAATCCTCTTTTGGTCATTTTTCTTATCTATATTATTTATTATTTATTAGACCATTTACTTTGTCCATAACTCTCTAATACCTTTTCTGTCCATAATTTTTTTATTCTTTTTCCCTGTGGCCATTTCTCTTGGGATTTATTTGTTTTTCATTTCTTAATTTATCTTTATTCTTTTTTTTCTCCCCAATATATTTGTCTTTATTTGTATCTGATTTACTTCTCAAATCTCTTCTTTTATAAGAAGATTCAGTAGAAGTTCCAACCGGAAGAATCAGTCATATGTAAACCTCAGAGAGATCTGTGACTAGAGACAAAAATGGGAGAAAATGAGTTACCTGGGCTGCTAGGGTAAAATTACTTGGGACAGGTCTTTTGCCCATAGTTTAGTTTGCTACTTCTGGTAGGTCCTTAGTTCACTGCCTCTGCTTTTTTCATATTCTTGGCTTAGGAAACGTTTTAAGAAATATTTCAATTAATTGTAGCAAACATAATTTTTTCTTGCAAACATAAAATTTGCTAACTTAATCACTTTTTGTCTATAGGACCATTCCTCGTTATTCTCTTCTACATATTTTATAGAATAAAATGGTCTTAATTTGTAAAATTAACATTGGTGCTTAATGTACAAGCCAAGATTTGTAGTAGTTTAGAGCAGTGGTCTCATGTGGTTTTGATCATTGTCCACCTAACTGTATTCCTTATTGGAAAAGAACAAAGAGAACCATATGGAAAATGCATACTAATAACTGTGACTAAAAATTCACTTATCATATTCCCAGGAATAGCCCTGAAGCTTTAAGTAAATATCAAACTTTGCCACTGCAAGGTCACTTACCCATAATAATCAAAGAAAACATTGTGTATTATGTGTTACTTTGTAACAGAGCAGTGGATTCTTATGGCCCAGGTGGGATCATAGTTCTGCTCAGGAGAAATTCTGTTTAATAAATGATATTAGGAGGGGTGGGGCATGAGAGAAGCGAGAATGGAATGGATATTCATTCGTTCATTCATTCAGAGATGAGGTCTCAGTATGTTACCCAGGATGGCCCTGGACTCCTGGGGCTCAAGCCACCCTCCTGCCTCAACCTTCCAAGTAGTTGGAATTACAGGTAGTGCATGCCACTGCACCCAGTTTAGGATTTTAATTTTTAATGCCTTTTATTTGATATATAAAACTGTCATGAAATTTTTAGCAATAAATATTGATCCTCAGATTTTCAAAAATTTTTCAATGAATTCCTTTCACTATTTTTTTTCGTCTGGTCTTACTTAAGTAACAGATATGGCCACTGTAATAATAACTGAGATCTAAATCTTATAACTTCTCTGTGTAAAGAGGAGAGCACTTAGTGTCACACAAGCCGGGAGTACTCCCAGGAGCTGTTCCCATGAAGAAGTAGTACTCCTAAGAGGTTACCTGGACCTCTGAGTTGAAATAGCAAAGGAAGCCGCGATTCAAACCTGAAGACAAAGCCCATGGAAACCAAAAGAGGTCTTGACTTGTTTTACACTTTTAGAGAACCAGAACCCCAGGTTCAGCCGTGTCTCCCTCTCCCAACTTTCTAATATACAGATTTCTTGACCCAGATGCTCTCAAACTGAAAATTCCTAAGAAAGCTCAGAATCATGTTAAACTACTTCCCAAGAAAATAATAGTAAAAGATAAAATGCTGCCCAAGAGCCACCAGAAACTCAGGGCTGTTAAGAGTGGCCCAAGTGGTTATGGCACAGTGGCCTTCTGACCACACTCTAGGAAACGGTGCCCTGAGTTTGCCCTGACCCATCTTCTCCTTGCCCTTCTCCTGAGTTTTCACTGTCTCCCTTCTGTGGAGTCCCAGGCCTGCTGGCTGTTTCTCCACCATGTCCCCTCCCCAGCCTCAGGAGTGTGCCACATTTATAATCAGAGTTGCCGATTGTTCAGGAATCAGCTCTCCTTCCTGACTTCCCTGCTCCAGTTAATACTCGGAGTACTGTGGCTGCTCCAGGAGTAGCCAAGCAAGTGCCTCCACCTTGTCCTCATGTCTCTTGCCGACATCCTTCTGGAGTTGAGCCCTGCCCTACCTGTCTCCACCCCAGCCCCCACCAGCACTGTGCTCCCAGCTCTTTCCTCTCATCTTGTTTCTTTCCACACTGTCACCTCTGTCATCTTGCTGAAGCCCTGATCTCAGTGGCTGCTTGTCAGGAGCAGCGGCTGCCCTGTGTGGCTGGCTTTCCTAGCTACTGATGCCAAGCTGTAGCTTGTGCCCTGGACAGAGTCACAGCAGACCACTCAGTTTCTTATTACTATGACAGGGAAGAACGAGGTTTTTCTTCATTGAAGTGTAAGACTATAGAGTCTGCTATTACCTTAAGCCAACCTCATGGCAAATGAAATTTATCAAGTAAGCCCTGTTCCCTTCCCCAACCCCAAGCATAGCTTCTAAACTTGTTATTTAGCATGAATCTTCACCATGGAAACTGCTACTGGTTAATTACAATAGCATTGTTGCAGGTGTCATTGTATGTGAGGCTGTCCAGAATAATTTTCTAAGTCATTTAAACAAAATAGTTAGAAAGTATATATCAGAAATAGTTGGTCTCCTTATGACTAGGTGACTTACTTATGGCCTCCATAAGCTCTGTAATTGAACAGTTTCTCTCTTCCTCCTGACCACTGGGAAGCAAAGATCCACATTTGTACCCCAAATATAAAGGACCCAGGCACACACCTCATGGGCCCGCTGTACTGTTGGCTCCTCTTTGGCTCTGTCTTAAAGTTGCCTTATCTCTCTTGTTTCCTGATTTATATCATGGGATTACATTGGGTGTGTCTGTTTCTTCCCTTAGGTGGCTATGTGTCTGTAGCTAAAGTGTAAGTAGATTAGTCCTTAGCCACTGTCTGACACAAATTCTATGCTTTGCTTTGCTTTGCTTTTTCTTACTGGGGATTTAACCCTGGGGCACTTTGTCACTGAGCTGCATCCCCTATCCTTTTATTTTCTATTTTGAGACAGAACCTTGCTAAGTGACTGAAGCTGGCCTCGAACTTAATGATCCTCCTGCCTCAGCCTTCTGAGTTGCTGGGATCATAGGCACCTGGCTGTGTACTTTACTTTTTTTTTAATCCAGGAATGTTTTAAAATTGAGGAATAATTTACAGACTATAAAATTTACCACTTTAAAGTAGACAATTCAGTGAGCTTCACCACTAATTCCTTAATATTTCTACCTCTGTCCTCTCAAAAAACTGCTCATATACACAGTAAGTGGTTACTACCCTAATCTCTACTCTTAGCCTCTGGCAATACGAATCTGCTTTCTATTCTATAAATTGGCATCTTCTGGGCATTTCATGTAAGTGGAATCATATAGTATGTGACCTTTGGGGTCAGGCTTCTTTCACCAGCATCATGTTTTCATAATCATTCATATTATAGTACTTCATTCTTTTGTATGGCTCAATCCCATTCTGTTGAATGAATAGACCACATTTTATTTATTCATTGATTGATGGATGGATACTTGTGTTGTTTCTACTTTGGGATGTTATGAATAATGTTTCTATAAACATTTATATAAGTTTTTATGTGGGTATGTATTTTTAGTTCTCTTGGGTATATACCTTGGCTTACATGATAATTCTGTGGGTTTTTTTGTGGTTTTGTTTTGGTGGTGTTGGAGATTGAACCAAGGGCCTCCCACATACTAGGCAAGTTCTCTACTGAGCTCCACCCCCCCGCCCTTTTACTTATTTATTTATTTATTTACTTACTTAACTTTGAGACAGAATCTCTAATTCGACTACCCTGCTTTCAAACTTTCAATCCTCCTGCCTCAACCTCCTGGGAACATGGAGTTATAGCATGTGCCACCACACCTGGCTATGTTTAACTTTTAAGGAATTGCTTTCCTTTTTGAGGGACTGTTTTTCAAGTGACCATATCATTTACATCCCAGCAACATGTAGGGCTCCAGTTACTCCACGTTTTACAAATGTTGGTGTTGTCTACCTTTTTTATTATAGCTATCATCACAGGTGGGAAATGGTCCCTCGTGATGGTGTTAATTTACATTTTCCTAATAACTGATCATGGTGAATATCTTTTCACATTCTTATTAGTCATTTGTTCATCATCTTTGGAGAAATTTCTGTCCAAATCCCTTGGAAATTTTTAAATTGGGTTATTTGTCTTTTTATTATTGAGTAACAAGGGTTCTATATGTATTCTAGATATACTAGTCCCAAGTCAAATGTAACTTGCAAATATTTTCTTCTGTTCTATGGGTTGTTTCTTCACTTGCTTAATAATATGCTTTGAAATAATAAAAGTTTTCATTTTGAAGAAATCACTTTACCCAGGTTTCTTTTGTGACTTGTGCTTTTGGTGTCATATCTAAAAACCATTAGTATCTGTTGTAAATTTGTGTCTATAAAAATGGTTTAAGGGCTGGGATTGTAGCTCGGCAGCAGAGCACTTGCCTAGCACATAAAAATAAACAAGTAAAATAAAGTCATTCTGTCCATCTGCAACTCCAAAAAAAATTTTTTTTTAATGGTTTTAAAACCTTAAGAAATAGGCCATGCATGGTGGCACACACCTGTAATCCCAGCAGCTCAGGAAACTGAGGAAGGAGGATCATGAGTTCAAAGCCAGCCTCAGCAAAAATGAGGCACTAAGCAACTCAGTGAGACACTGTCTCTAAATACAATACAAAATAGAACTGGGGATGTAGCTCAGTGGCCAAGTGCCTCTGAGTTCAATCCCCAGTACCAAAAAAAGAAACAAAAACAAAAACAAAAAACCTTAAAAACGGAGTGAAATAAATATTAGCAGATTTATAGTCCAAATGGTCTAACCAGAGTCTTTATGCCTATATCATTTTCTAAGAATTTTATAGTTTTAGCTATAGGGTTTATGTTGTTTAGGTGTTTTTTGATCCATTGTGAGTTAACCTCCATGTGTCATGTGAAATATTTTTTTTTAAAAAAAATTTTTTTAGTTGTAGATGAACACAATATTTTGTTTATTTTTATGTGGTGCTGAGGATTGAACCCAGCGACTGACACATGCTAGGCAAGTGCTCTACCACTGAGCCACGATCCCATCCCATGAAATATTCTTAATACCTCTTGCACTTTGACTTTTCTAGACCTTTTCTCATAGTGTCAAGCCACCAGAATTTTCTTTCTTCTCTGTTTATTGCATTTCTGTCTCTTATAAGATCGAAGTTAATACTATCTTCATTAAGACTGTCTGGATTCTAGAATGAAGTTATTGCCCACTCATCTGTGCCTGGGCTTAGGCCTTATGTCACATAAACATACAGTGAAGCTTTATGCTCCTTTGTGTGGATGTGTGTTTGTGTGCATGCTCACACTTTTTATATACCCTCCTATGTCTTCATATTCTCCAATATCTAGCAGTGTGCCTGGTTCATAGGAGGCATTGAATAGACATTAATTAATTTATTGATTGGCTTATTTTTATTGGGGACTGAATCTAGGGCATTTTATACTGATATATAAAGATGATTTTTATTTTATTTATTTTTATTTTTTTGATACCGGAGACTGAACCCAGGGGTGCTTAATTACTGGGCTACATCCCCAGCCCTTTTTTGTATTTTATTTAGAGACATTGAGTTGCTACATGCCTCGCCAAGTTGCTAAGGCTGACTTTGAACTCATGATACTCCTACCTCAGCTTCCCGAGTCACTGGGATTACAGGCATGTGCCACCGCACCCAGCAATTTTTATTTTTGAGACAGGGTTTCATTAAGTTATTGAGGCTGACCTTGAACTTGCAGTCTTCCTGCCTTAGCCTCCCAAGTTGCTGGGCTTACAGATGTGCACCACCACATTTGGCTCAATACACATTAATTTTTTAAAATCATTTTAGATATTAAGAATAATAGCCTTCATTTACTAGGAATATGAATAATAGTTCCCATTATTTGCCCTGTGCTTGGAGCTAAGCTAAGGGCTCTACCTGAGTTAATTCACTTCATCGTCTCAAAACCCTACAAGAGGGCTGGAGTTGTAGCTCAGGGGTAGAGCACTTGCCTTGCAAGTGTGAGGCACTGGGTATGATCCTTAGCACAACATAAAAATAAATAAAGATATTGTGTTCATCTACAACTAAAAAATAAAAATTAAAAAGGAAAAAAAAAAACATGAGATTTAGGCACTATTATTACCCTTGTATTGGAAGTGAGAAGTGAATACAGAGGAGTAGAGCCAGGTTCTGCATCTAAGCAGCCTCATCCAAGCCATGCACGCAGCCACATGACCATGCTGCTGACTATGTCATAGTCAAAGATGTCCCAGGGCATTTGCTTCTTTGTAAGGAATTAAATGATGTCTATAAATGAATTTTGCTTCAATACTACTCCAGAGGAGTCAGAGTTCTGTTCAGGGTTGTAGAAGTTGTTTCCACAGATTCCCTGTGCCCCTCTGCAGGAGAGCGACTTGCTGTTGTGGAGGTGCAGTGTGAGCGGCTGAGGATGCTCTATCGGGACTGTGCCCGGCCCCCGCCCCCTCCCCTGCAGGCTGACCGGAGACAGGTGAGCCCTCACACCTCCTACCTGGCTGCAGGCTGCAACACACATCATTAAAGAAGGCCAGCAGCTTGTTGATGACATTTAGGATGAGCATTGCAAAACCCTTTGTAGGTGCTTGCGGTCATCCGAATATCAAAGCATATTGAGCTGACGTTATGAATACTGAAAAATTACATTAGGGGCAGAATTTATTGATTTATTAATAGTTCTCTTTGTTATCAACAACAGAGAAAGAAAGCCCTTAAAATTTTAGCTATTTAGTCCACTTTATAATAGGTGTATTTGGAGAGAGAATGAGAGACTAATTTAAAAAACAAAAGTGACAAAATATTTAAAGTTGCTACATATTTGATTGATAGCAACATTACTTGCAATAGCCAAAAAGTGAAAATAACCCAAGTGTCCATTAAGTGTTGAATGAATAATCAAAATATGATATATCCAAGCAACAGACTATTTGGCCATAAAAAGGTATGAAGTGCTAATAAATGCTATGACATGGATGGACCCTAAAGTCATGCCAAGTGAAATCGACAAAGACCTCATGTTTCTTGGTTCCATTACATAAACTTTCTAATTCAGGCGCATCCATAGATAAAGGAAACAGATTAATGGTTGCCAGGAGCTAGAAGGAGAGAGAGGTTTGAGTTCTGAAGTACACAGTTTCTTTTAGCAGGGAAAAACATGTTCTAAAATTAGATCATGGTGATGATCGCACAACTCTGAGTATGCTAAAAACCACTGACTTATATATTTGAAATGGAGAATTGTATATTATGTGAATTACACAAGATAAGTTGGAATAACTAGGTAGTGTATAAGATTTGCTGTATTCTTGCAGTTTTTCTGTGATCTTAAACTTATTTTTTAAAGACATTAAAAACGTATAAAAGGGGGTTGGGGTTGTGGCTCAGTGGTAGAGTGCTTGCCTAGCATGTGTAAGGCACTGGGTTCGATCCTCAGCACCACATAAAAATAAATAAAATGAAAATTAAAATAAAACATATAAAAGGAAAAAGTCCCTTTAAACGTCATCATCTCCAGTTGCCATGGTCAGCACATTGACATAAAAGTTTTTTAAGCACAAATGAATTTCTGTCTGTACTTTTGATGCTCAGGTCTTTCTCCTCTGTAGATGGCGAATCCCTCCCTATCCGTGTCAGCCAGCAGCAGCGGAGCGTGTGCTCGAGCTGTTATTGCCAGGCATCCAGGTTGACTTGAGCTACCTCTATGAGGGCGACCTGACGCACATCTCTGGAGCTCAGTCTTTCCCTGCGTCTTATCTCCCAGTTCGCTCTGTAGGATACAGTGAAATCGGGGGTCAAAAAGACAGGCTTTGTCCGATAGAGAAGACTATTTCATGATATTAGATTGATTAAAGTATTAGCATTAACATTTACAGAGTTAAAAGAGTAAATATTCCTGGGGAACAGGAGTGGACGTGGTGAAGGAGATAGTTCCCTTTGGGGAAAAAAATCAAAATTTGTATATATATGGCTGGGGCATGGCTCAGTGGTTGAGCACTTGCGTAGCATGTATGAGGCCCTGGGTTTGGTCCTCAGCACCACCAACAAAACCAATGTTTCTAATAAAAAGTAAAATTATTTTATATATATGTACACAACTGAATATGCTGGTATTTTAATACCATCAGATAACTTTTGTTTTCTTTGGGAGATAGAGGCATTTGTGTCCGCAATTTTATTGAATGAGGTTTTCCCCCCCACCATCCCTTGTAGCCCAAAGAGATAACTTGGAGCCCCTCCCGAGTGTTTCCTCCAGTGCGGGCCTGCATGTTCTCATCTCACCTGACCTCGGTCACATTCCTGGCTGACCCCAGCGCTGGGGGAGGTCTGCCCCGGGGCACCTTTATCTACGCCACCTCACCTCTGCCAGTTCAGGTGAGACCACACACAGCACATTGCCTTTAGCTGCTTCCTCCAAACTGAAAGAGCAAGGAAGTGGTTGGGGTCCTGAGTGAGCCACCTGACTGTGCCCTCTGCTGGTGTCTCTTCAGGCCCCATCTTTTTACTGGGAAATTGAAATTGTTTCCTATGGAGATACTGATGACGACACTGGACCAATAGTTTCCTTTGGCTTTGCTACAGAAGCCGAGAAACGAGATGGAGCTTGGACCAACCCAGTGGGCACTTGCCTTTTCCACAAGTGAGTGACTGCTACTACTTTTATTTAAAGAGAAGAAAAGTGGGTCAGTGTTTCAGAGAACAGCAGCTTCCCACAAGGTGTTTTTAGATAAGAAGCCAAAATCGAGGTGTGTCTTCAAATAAACTTGAGGAAAGGAGCCGCTGCTTCCCTCGCTTGGACATTCACGGTGCCTGTTGGCATCGTTACTTCCTAATTGTCCTGCAATAAGAGATTGGTTTTGTTTCCAAATGGATTTGAGCCCGCATCCTTTATTCTATGAAGACAGTTCGGGAGACGTCGGTGTGGGTGTATTGATGCTAAAGTGATACCACAGTCTCTGCCCCCACAAAATGTGAGAAATGCCCGTTGAAATACACTCACATTTCAGGGTTCCTGGTGGCCCTCATGCTGCTGATGCCCTTCCCGTGCACTTCGCCTGCCGCTGTGCGGGCTGATGCATCTCGCCCTTGACTCCCTCCTTCTCTCCCTAGCAATGGCCGAGCCGTGCACTACAACGGCTCCAGTCTGCTCCAGTGGAAGAGCGTTCGCTTAGACGTGACTCTCTCTCCTGGTGAGTGCGGTGGGGGCTTTTTTAACTTGAATACTTCTGGTGGTCCCAAGTTTGGGTCTAAATGGGTTAAAGTTTAAATAAACTTGGGAACTGGAAATGTGGTTTGTCTTTTAGTGAAAACCAAGTTCTTGTCATTGCTGACCCTAGTGTACACCAAACCTCTTACTTTATAAGGCCATTACCCATTTGGTAACTTAGGGGGCACTTTTGTCTTCATCTGGCTGCCACACAGGTTGCAAATTACAAATTTGTTGGAGAGTCAATAAAGGGAGGAAATGTGTGTGTCCTTCCTATTCTCTACTATAGGTGACGTGGCAGGAATTGGCTGGGAGAGAACCGAGGGTACTCCACCTCCACCGGGGCAGCCAGCCAAGGGCCGGGTGTACTTCACATATTGCGGGCAGCGCCTTTCACCATACCTTGAGGATGTCTCTGGTGGGATGTGGCCTGTGGTTCACATTCAGAAAAAGGTAAATCACCTTGTTGGGAGAAGAGAGCAGATCTTAGTAATTTGTTTCTATCAGGAAGGAGAAGGTAAAAGGCAGTAAATGTGTGTGCTTCTGTACATACCATATTGTGCATGGTTAACAGAAAGGAGCACAAAGTGAGCCTAAGCAACGTGCTGATCCCACAGTCTAGCAAGCACTTAGAGTCTAATTGCTCTGACTCCTTCTAGCCATCATTCTAACAGCAATACAAGGACAAAAGTAGCAGTGCTCCTTCAGATGCTGCTAAAATGATTCTGTGGTTAGGTTTTGACAGTGACCCTGGGAGGAATCCTTTGGTTAAGAACCAGAAGTTCGTATTCACCCACCCAGCCTCCCCACTTGTATTCCATCATGGACCTCTGGTTTTTAAGGAACACCTAGTAACATCTAATGTTTTGTGAGACATTATTCCTGAGAATGTGCTGCTGGACCCCAAATTCATCTCTGTATTTGAGACTATACCCAGGTACCCATTCTCATGTACCCAGAAGCTTAGACCACATCTCAAAACAGATGTCTTATTGGCATGTCAAAGTTGACATATCCAAAAGTGAGCCAAGCTCTGCCCAAACCCAAAGCTATTGCTCTCCAAGTCTTCCCCATCTTAGGGAATGGCAGCTCCTGCTTTCTTGTTCCTCAGGCCAGAAACCTTGGAACCCTCCTTCATTTCCCTTTGTCCTCTTGCTTGACATCCAGTTTGCCAGCAAATCTCGTTGGTTCTACCTTCAAAATGTGTCTCGAACCTGACCCATGTATTCCATTTCTCCACCAACACCTGGCCTGGCCACCATCATCCCTGGGGTTGCTTTTCATCCATTATTCTCCAGCCCACCTCTCAGCCTTATTCTTATCCCTTTATGTGCCTTTCAACACAGCAACCACAGTGATCCTTTAAAAGTGTTAGGGACTGAGAATGTGGCTCACTGATAAAGTGCTTGCCTAGTATGCGTGAGGTGCTGGATTTGATCCCCAGCACCACCATCACCACCACCATCAAAAAAAAAAAAAAAAAAAAAAGTTAATTAGACTGTCTCTTCTTTACTCCTAACCAATCAGTGGCTTCCCATGTCATGCATTGTAAAAGCCCAAGTCTTTAGGACGTGGCCCTGTACCATATCTCTGATATTGTCTTTCGTATCTGCATTTGTTGAGTGAACTAAAGATGGCAATAAGACAGAACTTCCCAGCTTGTTCCACTCATTAACATATTCAGCAATATTTATTGAGCACCTACTCTTTGTCAAGTTCTAAGTGAAATAGAAACAGAGCCAAGTGTGGTGGCATATGCTATAATCTCAGTTACTCAGGTGGCTGAGGCAGCAAGATCCCAAGTTCAAGGCCAGTCTCAGCAACTTAGTGAGAACCTATCTCAAAAAAATAAATAAATTTAGAGGGCTGGGATGTAGCTTGGTGGTAAAGCATCCCTGGGTTATAATAAAGTGGAAGAATTAGACATTGGTCAAATAATTACAGAAGTATATGTGTGATCACAAACTAATAAATGCTATGCATGAGAATATTAGTCTTTATGAAGGCAAGTACCAAGCGAATCTAACCACGTCCCAGTTTCCCTAAAGAAGTGCCATTTGAGCCCAGTCTGGAATGGTAACTTAACTAGGCAGAATTGGAGGAAATAATGCTTCGGGGGAGGGAGTGGCACCTGCAGTAGGTAGTGTCAGGTTGAAAGGCCGTGCCAGAAATGAGGGAGGGCTCTGTGTGTGAGTAGCAAAGAGCGCAGGAGTTTGAGGGCAGGGCAGGAGGGGAGGCAGCATGTGCTTGGGTGGCACTTCAGGTACCAGGTCATAGAGTCACACCAGCCCCCTGCCTGACTACTCCTGCCCACTCCCAGGTGGGGCCATTCTGATTTACCATTTAGTCAAGTGCACCTTGGGTATTTAAAAAAGAAGAAAAAGGGCTGGGGTTGTGGTTCAGTGGCAGAGCACTCGCCTAGCACATGTGAGGCGCTGAGTTTGATCCTCAGCACCACATGAAAATAAATAAATAAATAAATAAATAAAGGTTTTGTGTCCAACTACAACTAAAAAAATATTTAAAAAATAAAAATAATAAAGAAGAAAAAAAATCTGGATGCAGTGGCGCATGCCTATCATCCCTGTGGTTCATGAGGCTGAAGCAGGATAATCACAGGACTGAGGCCAGCCTCAGCAACTTAATGAGACCCCAGTACCATGAAGAGAGAGAAACCAGAGTCCTTTCAAATCCTTTATTTCATGCCCTTTCCTTCCAGAACACTAAAACTCGAGCCAACTTTGGCTCCCGCCCATTTGCCTATGCCGAGGGGCAGGCCCATCGCAACGCAGCTGACCTATGCACTGACCTGGCAGAGGAGATCAGCGCAAACTTTGAGGCCCTGCCCTTTGCCATGGCATCTGACAGTGACAACGATGCCGGCACCAGTATTGCATCAGACCCAGGCACTCATGGGCCACCGTGCCGGATTGCAGCTGTGGCCACCGCTCAGCAACGTAAGTCACCTCCTCCTGAGGCCCCATTCTGCCAGGGTTGAGAGTGCTGTGCATCCCATAAGCCCATTTCACTGGGCCATCCCTGTTACCGAGACCTCAAATTAAGTACCATAGGTCACCTGAGGATGGCGGGCCAGTCCAAGTGAAAGAACAGGGGGCGGGAGGCATGGCAGCCAGGGAGGCGCTTTCCACCTCAGGGAGCCGTCACAGGTTAGTGGCAGCAGAACGGAATGAGGTAGCTAAGGATCCCAGAGCATTTTTAAGATCTCTCATTTTATAGTTAACTCATTAAAAAAAAATGTTGATTTAAAACTGTGGCCATCAAAGTATAATAAGATGCCTATGATAGAATCGGGATGGTAGGCACATAGGTGTGTATCATAAACTTTTCTTTATTTGAAAAATGTCTTAATAAAATTAAGTAAAACTGAGCTCACCAAACTGAAGCTGTCTGTAGGCCACATCTGTAGGCCACATCTGGCCCCTGGGATGCTGGTTTGCAAACTGGGTGAAGTGTCTGCTTGGTTCTCTCTCATAGGAAAGAACCTTCCAAGTTCTCTGAGTTGAATAAATCAGACCCATAAAAACTATCTTGGGATTCAGGGTAATCATAGATGCCTAGTTCTTGACTCTGCTTTAAGTCTGTCCACCTGCTAGGAGTCTAACCATGATGCACATTCAGGAAGTCCAGCTTTTCCAAGGGTAGGAAGTTAATGGTCTTTCTAGCTTGCTCTTGATTTATTTTGCTGTCATCCTGCTTTGTTATAGAATATGATAGTGACACCTCCTGTCATTATAAAGTTGAGCTCAGCTATGAGAATTTCATCACCTCTGGCCCAGACCCTCACCCGCCTCCCATTGCCGACGATGAGAGTGATGACGATGACGATGATGACATTCCACAGGTAAGAGGCCCGAGACCCAGGTTAGGAGGTGGCCATATTTATTTAGCTCCCGGATGGCTGCCATGAGCTTCAGGGAATGATTTTGGTGTGAGGTTGCAAGGCCAGTGCTGGTACGGTTCACCTGGGTGGCTGTGCCTGAACAGTTGTGATGTGCTCATCTTTCCACACCACCCGTTGATGTCGGTCTCTGCTGGGCTATGGCCAAGTACAGGTCCAGGTGCTGGAGAGGGGCAGTCTGGTGGCAGTAGTGTAGCAGTGAGCTCAGAGCGTTTCAGTGGCTGTTGAGGGAAGGGAAGAGCTTGTTGAGCTGTTCCTCCCTGGCATCTGAGGCTCTGCCCCTTGCTGCCATCACTGGTGTCACCTGGGCGAGGCCACTGGGCGAGAGCTGTAAGGGAGGGAGGCATGCTGCCCGCTCGAGGTGCTCCCCTCTGCTCATGGGTTGCCTCTCCTTCAGGAGGACCACTATGCCCTGCTGGTGAAAGCTTGGGAGACCAAGGTTTTTCCTACCATCCGAAGACGCTTCCGGAATGAAGCAGAGAGGAAATCCGGCCTGGACCAGATCAAGGGTGCTTTACAACTAGGTCTGGTGCTTTTTGTTCTCCCAAGGAGCTCATTGCATGGCTTGAAGAGATGGGGGAGATGTAAAATCAGGAGAGGTGCTCATCAAGTGTCCAGCCTGACTTGACCTTGTCTTCTCCCATACTGCCAGTGAGCTCTGGATCTTTTGCTTTCATAGACTCTATTTACCTGTCATTTTAACTCAAATGAACTGCTAAATGCAGCTGGAATGGTTGTCCTGGGAATCTGAAGAACCTAGTGGTTAACAGTCACATCTAAAGTCACTGATGTGCTGTTTATCAGCTGCGGGAGCTTGGGCTTTCCTCATCTTTAAAATGGAATCAGTATGGTAACAGTCTCATTTGTATATGAGAAATAAATGGGCTGATATAGGTAGTTGAAACTCCTAAGAGCAGTGCCTGGCACAAAGTAAGCACTCAAGTAATGTAGTTCTGCATGTCACAATGGTAATGCTGGAGGTGAGACTTTTCCCCTTCAGCAGAGCAGTGGAAAGGCTGAAAGGAGGATAGGTAGATGGTTCATAGTGCCCAAAGGATCCCTCTGTAATGGTGATCAGCCTCCTGTCATCTGGTCCCCCGGTAAAGCTATCTATCCCTGGCCTCCAAAAGCTTTACTTTGGCAATCTCCCTTTGACTCTTATTCCTGCTTATTGGATAGTATTTTTTTTTCTTCCTCTCTACTATTTGGAAAGATTATTTAATTCCAAAATGTTTTAATATTAAGCCACAGTTTCTGTTTGTTCTCTCTGACGCTTCTTTCCATAAGCATCCTTCTATAATCACAGTCTCTTTTTAAACTATGCTTAGAAAATTGCCATAACTCTTCATTACAGCAAGATAGCAAATAAAGATGGTGGGTTTATGTAATGGAAATAGGCTTTGTTTAAAAAGAGGTGCTTGCCAGGCCCAGTGGTACCACATATAATCCTAGCTACTTGGGAGGCTGAGGCAGGAAGATGACAAGTTCAAGCCCATTTAGCAAGACCCTATCTCAAAGTTAAAAAAAAAAGGACTGGGGATGTAGTAAGTCATAGAACACCCCTGAGTTCAATCCCCAGTACCAAAAAAAAAAAAGACTGCATAATAATGATCCATCATTTTTAACCATCTTGTGTTGATAAATTCTTGAGCTATTTCCATTTTGTGGTTATTATTTACTAACAGTGCTACAGTGAATGTTCTTGGACCTTTGCACACTGGTGCTTGTATTGCTGCAAGAGAGGTCTGAGAGATTCTCAGAAGTAATGCCTTTAGTATTTTACACTTGGTAGAAACTGCATAGTTGCCTTCCCTAAGAAGTACACTGTCCCATAAATAGTGTTTAAAAGATTCTGTGTCATTTCACTCCAGATACTTGTCAGTGTCATGGTTGATCTCAAGACTGCATGCTCTGTGGAGAGTTACTGGGTCTGTTATGTTTTCAGGCATGGTGGATATTGCCCGGCAGACGGTGGAATTTCTATATGAGGAGAATGGCGGCATCCCAAGAGACCTGTATCTTCCCACCATTGAGGATATTAAAGATGAAGCAAACAAGTTCACAATTGACAAAGTTCGAAAAGGTTTTCCTTTCCTCCTTAATTCACCTGTGAACTTTCCTATGATATCAGTAGTTGAATTTTCCCAGGCATGAACCAAGCAGCTGGTAGTTTTCCTAGGATGATCTCCATATGCCAAATAATTTGACCTCTTCCAAGCTCTCCCATGTGAAGCCCTCAAGGGCAGGGGTAGGCATCAGCAACTGTTTGGCCCTTGGTATCTCTGCCATGTTCCTGGAGCTCACTGATGTGGGCAGCTGAGGAAGGGCTGGGAGTGCAAGGGGGCAAGCAGGGCCTGGGCTGAGGGCCCAGCTCTGAGCCAATAAGCCCTATGTTCATGGTTAAATTTTAAAATTTTAATAGAATATAGTCACTTAATTTAAAAACCATTGCATATTTTAAGGAAAAAGAAAAAACAGAAAAGCACAAAAAAATAGAATTTAAAACAGCTCACTTTTAGAATTACCAGATGACCTTCACAAAAGTACCAGAACATCATGGGCAGACACAGGAATAGATATTTATTTTCATCTCTTCTTCTTCTTCCTCTTCCTCCTCCTCCTCCTCTTCCTCCTCCTCCTCTTCTCCTCCTCTTCTCCTCCACTTCTCCTCCTCCTCCTCTTCCTCCTCCTCCTCTTCTCCTTCTCTTCTCCTCCTCTTCTCCTCCTCCTCCTCTTCCTCCACCACCACCACCACTAAAAAAAATTAACCTTTTTGAAGGTACAACTCAGGAGTTTTGAATATGTTCACTAAGTTGTGCGACCACCCAGTGATTGCTCCTCTATAGTTGCTCAGCAGTTCCGCCCCCCCTCCAAAAAAATCTTGTGACCTTGTTACTCCCTGTAGGTTTTCTAGGGTGATCACAGCCTCTGGGCACCGCAGCTCTGCTTTCTGTCTCTGTGGATCTACCTGTTCTGGATTCTGCTTCATTCCTACAAATGGAATCACATGTCATGTGGTTTCTTCATCCAGGTTCATCCATGCTGTGGCCAAATAATTTTTCATTGTGTGTACATGTTCCATTTTGTGTTTCCATTCATCCATTAGCAAACATTTGATAAAAATAATAAAAAAATAAACATTTGAGCTGTTTCCACTTTGGGGCTAATATGAATAATGCTGCAGAGAACATTGGTGCACGAGTTTTTGTGTGGCCATGTGTTTTTATTTCTTCTTGGTGTGTATATAGGGGTGGAATTGCTGGGTCATTTGGTGGTTTTTGGTGTAACTTTTTGAGGAGCTGCCCAACTATTTTTCAAAATGTCTGCAGCACAGTACAATCCCACCAGCAATGTGTGAAAGTTCTAATACCCACATATCCTTGCCAGCACTAGTTATTGTCTTTTTTATTTAGCTGTATACTTTGTGTGAAGTATCTCTTTGTGTCTTTGACATGCGTTTCCCTAATGATTAATAACTAATGTTGAACATCTTTTCATGTGTTATCTTTTCCTTCTCTTTGGAGAACTGTTTATTCAAATCCTTTGCCCATTTTTAAGTGGCGTTTTTGTATTTTCATTCGTGAATTACAAGTGTCTTTAAAACATGCTATTGTATTGTTTTCCAGGCTGAGCTGTGTTCTTTTTTTGTTGTAAAAATGCTGAGGGCATTGTTTAATGCCATAGAGCTATTTTTGACCCTATAATCTAGGGTCTCAAAGTGACATGCTACTTCTTCCTAAAGAAGTTTCTACCTCTACCTCCTCAGGTCTCACAGTTGTAACTCGCTCTCCAGACAGTAACAATGTAGCCAGCAGTACTGTTGGAACTGCTTTGCCAAAATTTGCCATCCGTGGGATGCTGAAAACCTTTGGACTTCATGGAGTCGTCTTAGATGTCGATTCAGTAAGTGAATAGCCGTTCAGAGTGATCAGGCTTCTCATGTGCTGAGGCCTTCGTGCCCAGACTCCCATGCACCTTAGAAAGTGATTCTGGGAAGCCAGGTACAGCGCACATGCCCATTATCCAAGCTATGCAAAAAGTTTGATGGCAAGTTCCAGTTCAGCCTAGAGTGCTTAGGAAGGCCCTGTCTCAAGATAAAAAATAAAAAGGACTGGGGAATATGGCTGGGTAGCAGAGCGCCCCTGGGTGAAAGCCAGGGGCAAATGAAAACGAGCTCGTGGGCAGGGGTGCAGCTCAGTAGTAGAGCACATGCCTAACACACCTGAGGTGCTGGGTTCCGTCCCCAGTACTACATAAAAAAGGGATTATTCATTTGGGTTTCTCTTCAAATTAGGGACAAAGATGCCAAATAAAAATGCTCTCATGCCAAATTTCTTGCCTGAGTTTTTTTTCGTGCACTCGAACCAGGAATCAGGACTGATCGCTCACTGTAAGCTCCTAACTCTTGGTGCCATCAACTCCCCGTGACCACACCTGCTCTACCACACAGCCATGTCCAAACCTCATCTCCACCCAAGTTCCAGGGGAAGTTCTCCCGTTGTTCTGGAATGGGTGTTAGACACAGCACTGTCAGGATTGTTAGACACAGACCAAAGAGCTTTGTCATTTGGATCACATCATCTCACTAATTGTCTCAGCCTCAGTTTCCCTACCTGTCAAGTGAGTTCGTTAAACTCATTCACTAATTGTCTCCATTTTATGAAGCTTTCTCATGGGGCTCATGAGGATTCGGAGTGACCGGGGCAGAGGAAGGACAGAAAAGAGTGAGAGAAGGCAAAGCCAGGGCTCTCTTTTGAAAACAGGATTCTGTTTGAAAGCTGTAACTACATGGTTTTGAAGTTTCCCATGTAAGAAAGACTAATGAAATCAAACCTATGAGTCTCCGATGAAGAATTGTCTTTTTTACTAGGTAGATACAAGCTTCAGCGTCATTCAGGGGTATGATAATGTTAGCTACCATTAATACTTTGTTTTTTGGGGGGTACTGTGGATTGAATCCAGGGGTGCTTAACCACTGAGCCACATTCCTGGACCTTTTTATTTTTTATTTAGAGACAGGGTCTCACTAAGTTGCTTGGGGCCTCTTTAAGTTGCTGAGGCTGGTTTTGAACTTGCGTTCCTCCTGCCTCAGCCTCGCAAGGCACTGGGATTACAGGCATGTTCTACCATGCATAGCACCACTAATGCTTTGAAATTGACCTTTTAAAAATTTACATCTTTAGCTGACTACATTTTACCAGGACTTAATGTAACTCAATAAATTCTTCAGAGGGGTCATTGACTAATGGTTTACTGAGGTGACCATTTAAATGGAAAACTCCATCAGTAATCCTGAATCTCCCACTGCCATGTAATACAGACTTCTAATTTTAGTTATCATAAGATAATTGCTAATGGTATTTTTCAGCAATGGAAATGTATGAAAATAAAAATTAGAAAAATGGAAATTTTGTAAAGTAATCATCCTATTATTTCTCAAGTAATTTGATTACTTCAGTAATTCTAATTGTCCCTGAGTAAAAATCACATTGGCATTTAAATCCAGAATGCATGATATATGTGAGCTTATTTTTTATTTGTTTTTAAGTTGTCAATGAATCTTTTGTTTTATTTATTTGTCTGTGGTGCTGAGGAGCAAACCCAGGGCCTCACATATGCCAGGCAAGCGCTATACCACTGAGCCACAACTCCAATCCTCCATCGTTTTCTTTAAATTTTTTTTTTTTTTTTTGAGAGAGAATTTTTTTAATATTTATTTTTCTTAGTTTTCGGTGGATACAACATCTTTCTTTGTATGTGGTGCTGAGGATCGAACCTGGGCCGCACGCATGCCAGGCGAGCGCGCTACCACTTGAGCCACATCCCCAGCCCCTTCTTTAAATTGTTAACTTATTATTACATTGAAGGTCTTCATTAGTTTCTTATACCAATTAAAATTTTCCATGTGGTATGGGAAACTAAAACACTGTCAGTACCAACCACATGTCTGAACTTTTAGACTTAATGGCATGAAACTAGCATTTATTGTTATAATCTGACAATACATATTAATTTGCAGATTATATTTAAACACATTTGTACATGTGTGTGGGTATATGTACATACATAAATGTAGACATGTACACATATGTGTTTATTTTTATTTGAAGTTTTTTCTACTTTGTGGGGTTTTGTTTGTTGTTTGTTTGGTTTTTGGGATTAAATCCAGGGGTATTTTACCACTGAGCTACATCCACAGTCCATTTTATGTTTTATCTTGAGACATGTCTCAGTAAGAACTGCCTCATACTAGCAATCTTGCCTCAGCCTTTCAAGTTGCTGGGATTACAGGTGTGCACCACCAAACTGGTGTTTTTTTTTGTTTTTGTTTTCTACTTTGAGCATTGTTTGCTTGTTTGTTGGAATAACTGGCTTTTAGCCTTTCTATTTTGTGTTAATTTGTAATTAAAAATTTATTAAACAGGAGACCAAGGGGCATAACTAAGTGGCAGAACACTTCTCTACCGCGCAAGAGAAGTGTTCAATTCAAAGCACCAGAGAGAGAGAGAGAGAGAGAGAGAGAATGTATTATGAATTCCTTTTCAGTTTATTAATTTTGTTCATGAAATAACAAGTAGATGCAAATTATAAGCATCATAACTAAAAACTGGGAGTTTGTGTATATTGTATATGTATATAAATTTGGAAAACAAAGTTATTAATAAGCAGACATTTCCTTTTCCTGTTGTAGGTGAACGAGCTGGTGCAGGTGGAAACATATCTCCGGAGTGAGGGGGTGCTGGTGCGGTATTGGTACCCCATTGACATGTTGGAGAGGCCCCCTGCAGGCTACCGAAGGACTGCCACCAATGGGCTGGTCACACTGGACAACACCAACCTTCAAATTCACAGGTAAAGTAGAGCCCTTCTTTCTGAGGAGTCACAGAAATCCACTGTGTTTTTCCTGCATGTACCATTAATCCTTGACAAGAAGGCTTTCCTTCCAAAGCTGAGGGTTAGAGAAAGAGAGAAGACAACCAGAAAAGGTAGTAGAAAAATTTCGGGAGTTAGGCAGAAAAGTTGAAGGATATAGAATCATCTGGTCTCTGCCACAAGTACTCTGCTATAGATTGGGGGGCTGAGGACAGCTAGAGATTCCAAGAGTGGAAAAAATTATTTTGAGGAAAGCAACTCAAGAAGAGGTAGCGAATCAGGAAGGGGCCCAGGCACTGTGGGAGCAGTCAGCCCACTGTTCTCGCTAAGCTAGCAGGTGTCCCAGGAATGCTGGCTCTGCCTGGCACTGGACACACCCTGGAAGCAAACTGAAGTACTATGGCAGCTGCCTGCGCCAGCAGATTAAAACCAAAAGACCCAGCGGCCAGGGCTGTGGCTCAGTGATAAGCGCTTGCCTCACTCATAGGAGGCACTAGGTTCAATCTTTAGCACCACATAAAAATAAATAAATAAAAGTATTGTGTTCAACTATAACAACAACTACAAGAAATCACACACACACACACACACACAAAAAAAAAACTAAAACGGAAAGATCTGGCAAAGTTCCTGCTGTGTACCAATACAATTTCCCTGTGAATTGTTCCTTTCGGTCTTAAAAATTCTTATAACAATTCAGAAAAAATATAATAATAAGTGAGTTTTCTAATGAAGGTCTCTGTGAACTATTGTGCATGCCAGCCCTCCCTGGCCATCACAGTTCCTCCACAAGGTGTCGATTGGAACCAAGCTCAGCGTGTATCACTACAAATCCAGGTCCGTGTGTCCAGCTGTCTCCTCACCATGTCCACTCAGATACTGCATTTCCCCTTTAGAAAGTCCTCAGTTCAGTTAGTCAGATCCACAAGACCAAAATAGTTGACACTGGAAGACAAATTAGCAAGATAGAGGGTAGGAGGTGTGGTCAAGAGTGTTTCTCCAGCACCCACAGAGACCCACACAGAAGGTCAGGGGCTGCGTGACTGCTCAGGAGTGAAGGGTCCACCAAACCCAGCAAGGTTCTTGTGATAGTTGAGCATCCTGTGACTGGATCAGAGCCCAGATCTCCTGTGACTCTTCCAGAGATTCTAGCCTGAGGCATGCCACGCTCCAGAAGGCACAGCAGCTGTGGCTTCCCTCTGAGAGTGTCCTTCCTCACAGTCCTCGCAGTCCAGATGCTGCCTGCCAGTCAGGGGTCACTTTCACAGTAAGAGGCTAGTCACGTGCTGTCATTCTTTGTCAGGTTTTAAGAGGAACTGTGAGCACAGGAGACTAACCAAAGGTGATTCTATGGAGGAAAGGTCTTGTTGACCTTTGACTCACACATCATCTCATAGGCACCTAAAATGTAATTCATAAGGTAGAACCTGAGTTCCCCACAAAATCACCCTCTCTGGCTTTCCCATACCTAGAAAGCACAGCACAGCCATCCTTCTTCCTCACCGCCGCCTGTGAGTCGTCAGCAAGCCACATCCTACCTGTCCCTGTCCCTCCCTTTCCAGCACTGCCATACAGTCTAGTCCTCAACTCCTGCTTCTTTCCATAACAGCCAGAATGGATGTGGCCACTCTAAAAGGGTGATCTCTAGAAACAGATCCCAGCTCACTCTTCTGATTCTCACCTTCTGAGGCTCCCTGCTCCCAGGATTAGACTTCCCAAGACCCCCTGAGCGCCTGAGCCCACCTCCGCTCCAGCAGGGAGGGCTCTTCTGCTGTCCTCACACCAGGCTCCTTTCCTCCTGACCACTCTGCGGGGCCGTCTGGCTCTTCTCACGCAGATCCCAGTGAGTGATCCCCTCTTCAAAAAGGTCTTCCTTTCATTCCTTTTTATTGCGAAATAATGTTTTATTGTATGGACATGCCACTAAGTTAACGGACATTTGAGGTGTTTCCATATTTGGCTCTCCCAAATGATGCTGCTGTGATTACACATGGACAAGTTTTTGTGTAGACATTTTCATTTTTTTTTCCCACAGTGCTTTTGAATTAGGAAAAATCAAACATAACTAATGTGGTTTTTGTTTAGAACACAAGCAGCTCACCTGGGGCACAGAACGTGGGCCAGGAGAGGAACCTGAACTGAAGTCCTTCCCCTCAGAGCCCTGCTGCTGGCCCTCAGTACTCAGGGCCTCTCTCCTGCTTTCCCCTGCAGGGAGCTGCTGCGGTGTGAGGCTGCGTTGGCCAGGCTCTACTGCCGCATGGCCCTACTCAACATCTTCGCCCCCAAGTTCCCTCACTTGTTTACCCGCCTCTTCCACATCCCTGCCATCCGAGACATCACTCTGGAGCACCTGCAGCTGCTGTCCAATCAGCTCCTCGCCCCTCCCCTCCCAGGTAAGACTTAGCCCAGAAATCAGTGCAGATGAGAAGAGCCTTGAGCCTGTGCCAGGCATGCAAGAGTGTGCTGGTCTGCTCGTCCCCACAGAGGGAGGAGACACGGTCCTGTGAGACCAGGGGCTAAGCAAAGCCCAAGAATTGCAGTTGTGCTTGCTTGCACTTTGAAAAATGGAAGTATTTTATTCACATTAGTTATTAATCTGATGAGTGTTCATTGAACTTTCCAAACTAACTGTGGGTCAGGGAACATGGACTATTGTCTAGGAAATCTAATCACACTCCTATCTCTAGAACCTGGCACCCTGCTATAAGGACATACAGGTGGAGCAACTGACCACATGGAGAGGCCTGTGGTGAGAGGGGCTCTCTTGGTCATTCCAGCTCCAGACGAGCTCAGACAAATGGAGTCACACAGGTGATTCTAACTAGTATCACGTGAGGCCTTGAACTGCCCATTCAACCCAGAGGGTCACAAGGAATGATAAATAGCATTTTTAAATCACTATGTGCATTTTGTAGTAATTTGTCACATGTTCATGGGGTGAGAGGAGCTGAGAAGAGATGCTGACTCCTGGCACAGGGCATATAACTGATGGAGTAAATTCTAAAACACTAAAGAGTTGGTCTGGATGGAGGGAGAGCCACCTCTTCTACCACACAAAGCAAAGACAAGCAGGTGTAGTGGTGCTCAGGAGCCTGAGGCAGAAGGAGTGCAAGTTCAAGACCAGCCTCAGCAACTTCGAAAGACCCTGTCTCAAAATAAAGATAAAGGTAGATCAATGTTAAAGCACCCCTGAGTTCAGTTCCCAGTACCCAAAAAAGAAGAAGAGAAACCTAGTCATTGTACTGCGCCACAGACATTCTGCCTGGTGGAAAGCCAAGGTATCCCTGCTTTCAGACCCCTCCAGAGCAGACTGTCGGACTCCCTAGGACCTCAGGGGAGCTGCTTTAGGCTTGCTGTGTATCTGTTTGGCCTGAGGCCCTTGGTGGGGGCTCTCGATGCTCCCCAGGAATGCCCCTCTGCCCCATCAGCTCCCTTTCACTTCCCAAAAACAGAGGTGGGAACCAGAGTGACAGAGGTCCCCTGCAGGCAGTACTCTGAATCCAGCAGCCTCTCAGCCAGCTGCCTCCCAGCTCACAGGTGCTGGGGTCCCTGCCAGCACCTGTGTGTGTCTTATCTACACTTGCTGGGTGGAGTGCTGGTCCCTCAGCCCACCCTGAGAACTTGGAGACTCTGAAATCTACCTGTGGGAAGCTTTACAATGATGACCAGACACATTGCTTTAACGCCACTCTGAGGCACCCTAGCCGTTCCTTGGAGCAGCCCATGGTGGCCCCGAGCAGCTGAATAGATGGGGCTCTGGGACTCTCATCCCAACAGCCCCACTTCAATCCATTTGCTAGCCTCTGCTTCCAGTGTATTCTAGGCAGCAGTTTTGCTGCTAAACAGAGAGCAGACATTTAGCTGTGTCCACTAATGCCACCCTGCTAGATGCTCTGACTGGTGGTAATGTCTATTATCCACAGTGACCCCATCCAGGCCAGTTTACCCGGATGGGTCATTTATTGTTTCTGACTCAAGTGGTCACAAAGCTGGCTGCAGGGTTCTTGTAAACGCCTGTGCTCTTCCTGTCCCCAGATGGCACCATCAGCTCCAGCTCCATCCTCCTGGCGCAGTCCCTGCAGCACTGCATACACTCCCAGAACTGTTCTGCCACGGACCTCTTTTACCAGGGCAGCTCCCAGACAGTGAGAGAGTGGCTGAGTGTGGCCATCACCCGCACCCTGCACCAGGGCGAGGAGAGCCTTCTGGAGCTCACGAGGCAGATCTGCTCCTTCCTGCAGGTAGAAGTCTGGAGCTGACGGCCTGAACTACGGTTCTTGGATTTTCTTTGTTTGTTTGGTTGTTTTTTTTTTGTTGTTGTTACAAGTCTTCATAGCTTCCTAAAAATGGCTCCCCTTTCTCCCCAAGCCACTGGCCGCTTTGATTGCCTTTTCATAGAAGCTCTTCTGCTTGTCTCATCCGGAGCTTCCTTCCTCCCAGGCTTTTTTGTTTTGTTCTGTTCTGGGCTTTGGCTGGATCCTTTAGCTTCATGAGATGAGAAGACAAAACGCTCTCCCTGTGTTTAGCCTGTGGCTTTCCTAATTTAATATCTCTTTGCAGACAGCACCAGAGCAGTTCCCCTCCGAAGAATTCCCGATATCCGAGTCCAAAGTCAATATGGATGTTAATTTTCCCGGGGCGGCTTTTGTTGTGGTGTCCTGTAAAGAAAGTCAATCTGGATTCCGCAAAGAGTAAGTTGCCCTTTCTCAAAACGAAGGTGATGGGGAGAGAAAAGCCAAATGGATTCTGGGAGCAGTGGCGGAGAAGAAGGGCTCATCTTCAGCTGTGAACATGTAGCATCTCTAAAGATGACTCACAGCTCTTCCCACATTGCCACGGGTGGGGAAATCACCTTATGCAGATGACCTTCTGGCAGGTGGTAGAGATGACGGGTGCCCGTTCACACTCAGCTTTCTGGTGTGCGTGGCCAGAGTCTGTATTAACACCTCCTCCCTCTCAGCTCCTCTCTGTACAAGGCACCCTGGGCACGCGTCCTCGTGTACGGGCTTGGCCACAAAGTGAAGCGAACCGGCCAGCTGAACCTCATCGAGGCTGCCTGTTACCCGCGGGATGCGTCCCCGGCCAACACTGGGCTTGCGCCTCCGCCCACGGCTGACCAGTACCCTTCTGTGGTGCTCTCCACAGACAGGGTGCACATCAAGTTAGGTGAGTCTGTCTCGGCTCCTGGGGATGCCAGCAGTGCACACCCTGCTCTGCTGCTTTTCTTTTGCAAGATAGGGGGGATTTTGTGCCTTGCTGGGTCCCAGTTGCTACGGGTAAATAACAGGACTGCTTGGGGCAGGGTATTTGAGAGGCAATAGATTTCATGGCCTGTCAGAAGCTGCCCAGGCCACAGTAGGGATGTCCTTCCTTCACCAGGGTGCCCTGGGATCTGTACTGCTCAGAATGATCTCAACAGAGCAGTCCCGTCCTCACAGCCTCCTCGGCTCCCATGACCCTGTTGCCATTCCTCAGGTTCTCATTGAAACCGAATTCTGGAGTGAATAACGGGGCACTGACCAAAATGAGCACCTGCTCCCCATCCAGGTGGGAACCCACCTGCTCTCGACTCCCTGGCCTCCTTGATGCAGTCTCCCGAGTTCTGTATTTTGTTGAGATCCCACCTCTGCACTGTGGAAGCTTTAGGTGCCTATCATCTTCATAGACTGAGGCCTGCAAAAGGGAAGGCGTCTCAGTCCCCATCTTGCACTGCTCCTCACTGGCATGTTTGACAAGAAAAGATGGACATGCGTTGGCCAGAGACAGTGATAAACTATATTTGAACTTTCAGCCAGAAAAATGGGCCTTCTATCTCACAGCCCTCATCCTTGAGACCTTGCATCTTTAGGCAAAGGGATGAGGGACATTTCTTCAGTGATTTGGTCACTGCTAAACAACTTTAGGATCTCTGAATCTGTGTTCCTGGTGCTAGGGATTGAACCCAGAGCCTAGCACATACCAGGCAAATGTTCTACCACTGAGCTACAAACCCAGCCCTTTCATGTTTATTTTATTTTTGAGACAGGATCCCACTAAGTAAGTTGCTGAGGCTGGCCTTGAACTTGCAATCTTCCTCCCCCACCTTCCCAAGTAGCTGGGATTATAGGTTTGTGCCACCACACCAAGCCTTTATGATCTTTTTTTATTAGAGTCTGTTGTTTTCATAGCTATTTTTAAACTTAGTGTTAAAAACAGAATCTGTCTGGGAGTGGGAGTCAGTGGTAGAGCACATGCCTACTGTGTGCCAGGCTGTGAGTTCAATCCCAGCACCATAAAAACCCCCAAATGAAAATTAAAAAATAAATTGAGATCTCTGCCCACCATTCCACAGTTCCCACCATGTGACTGTTCACCCCAAAGAAGGCCAGCCAGCACGGTTCCTCCTAACTCACCCACACCCCAGCACACCGACTTGATCTGATCAGTGTTTGTCATGGGGCTTGAGATAGTGTGGGATGTGAAGAGGAGCAGGTCCAGAACTTCCTCCCTCTCACTGTAGGCTGCGGGGTCAGGCTTAGACCATGACACTAACGGAAGGCAATAAGAGAATCAAAACCCAAGGTTGAGGGGTTGCGGGTGTAGCTCAGCAGTAGAGTCCTATGTTTGATCTGAGAGAGAGAGAGAGAGAGAGAGAGAGAGAGCGAGAGCGCCCAGCGCCCAGCATCCTGGTAGTACCTTGAGTTTTGGGGACACCATGCTGGTCCACTTGGTATAGGCTTAATAGTCTTGATGCAATTGCAGTCATGCAAAAGAATCAATTATTTCTTTTCAAAGCTGGGAAAGTGCTAGTGAAGTGTCTTTTAAAGTATAACTTAAGGGCTGGGGATGTGGCTCAAGCGGTAGCGTGCTCGCCTCGCATGCGTGCGGCCCGGGTTTGATCCTCAGCACCACATACAAACAAGGATGTTGTGTCCGCCAAGAACTAAAATAAATAAATAAATAAATAAATAAATAAATATTTAAAAAAAAAAATAAAATAAAGTATAACTTAATTCCCATTCTGGGCATAAAGGCCAGTTGGTTTGGTTTGAGGCAAGGTCTAAGTTCTGAGGCGGACCTCAAACTTATAATCCTCCTGCCTCAGCCTCCCAAGTAGCTAGGCTTACAGGTGAGCACCACTGCACCTAGACCACCAATTGGTTTCTAACTGAATGGGGGATGTTTATCCACCTCTGTTCCCATTGCTACTCTCTACACACCAGCAAGTGCATCTGGACCTGGCCTCTGTCCCCCTTGTGGCTGGGGCATCTGCAGTGTGGAGCCTCAGGACGTCTATTTATTCCCACCCTGAACTGATGAGGGTTGGGCTTTCCGCCTCTGGTTCTCCACATGCACCTCAGAGAGGTCCTTTTTGCAGGCTTGTTTGGCTCAGATGCTAAGTCACACATTCTCCTTCTGGGCCCTTCTAGGAGTGTCTCCCCCTCCTGGAGCTGTGCTGGTATTGCATTCTCTGCCCCTGGAGTTCCCGCTGGCTATGGCCTTCGCAGAGCAGCTGCTGTCATGGAAGTCGGAGGATGGTGAAGGGAAGTCTGAAGATGAGCCTGACACTATTCCCACCTCAGTCCTCCTGCAGGTGGTGGAGCTGCTAGGTGAGGCGTCCCTTCCCTCAGGAGCCACTGGGTGGCAGCAAGGGCCTGAGGAGGTAGCTGCAGATGAGTGGGGCAGGGACCACCAGCAGCCCAAGCGGCAGCCGCTTCCTCATTTGAGGTGGGCTTAAGAATAGACTGTAGCATAGCCTAGACCCCTAAATACATGATTTGTACATTAAAAAACCATCATATTTAGGTGGCAACTAACCATGAAAATAGATCAATTTTGTCATGCTTTATTTTAAGATGTAAATATGTGCCATTATTGTAACTTTAGGGGTGAAGAGTGGTGTGGGAATGAGCAATGCTACAGAATCAGGTGTCATGCCTGCACAGCCCCCAGAGGGGTGAAAAGGTGGTGCATTTTGCCATCTGCAGATTTACCTTAAAGACATTCTAAGTAAATATTGGACTTCCATTAATAGTTTGTCTGCAGATGTGTTTTGGGATCCACAACTTACTCAGAAAAAAAGTAAAAATTAAGTTGGTTTATAGATGAATAAAGAGATGGATATATGTATAATAAAGCAAGTGTAGTATTTTAATGGTGGAATACAGATGGTGAACATATAATTTTCTTTACCATATAATTTTTTCAACTTTTCTGTTTTCGAATTGTATCATAATAAAATGTTGGTGAGGAAAAACTGCAAACCCAGACACCTCTGGGGGTCAGATAATATCAATGGGAAAAATAAAGGAGGAGAGGGAGGGTGTGCCCTGGCCAGCGGCTGCTAAGCCCTAACTGGTCACTATCTTTGAAGTTTCTGCCACAACTGGTATTTTCACTTCAAGAAAAGCTGGGACTCCATTTGCAATGTGAATTCCCCAGTTTTTAAATGCTGACAACTAAATGAAATTCTTTAAAGCAGTCCAGAAGGTGCCTGTGGGAAGTAAACAGGGAACCACTGTCTGTGGAACAAGATGGCGGTAGCCAGTGCAGCTCATGGGTCACCATGTGCAGTTCTGGTGAACACTTCTTTCCAAAGCCTCTGACATAAATATCCAGTGGTCAAGAAGGACAGTGAAGAAGGTTTGCAAGAGCATTTGTACCATCCCTGGGCCTGCCCCTGAAGACAGGAGAGCCTCTGTGTAGGTTGCAGGGGACCCCATGTTCTAGAATAATCACTAGCTTGTTTCCAGTGAGAATTCTCAAACAGCATTGCTCCTGAGAGAAAGCAAGGAACCCAGCCCCTCGTTTGTAGGTGCTGGACTTAACCAGAGGCTCCCAGTGGTCAGCCCCATCTCTGGCTCTGGAGATTCCCTGTCCTGTGTAGCCAGCTGAAGCCTGCTTTTTGCAGCTGAGAGCTCAGCAGACTCAGTGAGATGTGGACCTTTGATGTTCATGAGCCCTAATGGCTTATGCACACAAGCTTCCTCCATTTCCGTTCAGTTCCAGGTAACATGGACTATGAGAATATAAGGTGTACATCTTTTATGAGGGGGACTTTGGGACAGCTTGTTCTAGATAGTATTCCGCTAAATCTTTATGTTGCTACTATAAAAAGGGAAAATTTATATCTTTTGCCATAACTGTAAAAGAAATACAAGGAAAATATACAGTTGCTGTTACAAAATTCTAGCTAGCTAACGTTGCCTATCAAAAGCTCAGGGTTCATGGTGCACTCTGTTAAGAATAAATATACAGGAGCTGGGTTGTGGCTCAGTGGTAGAGCACTTGCCTAGCATGTGTGAGGTACTTGGTTCAATTCTCAGTACCACATATAAATAAATGAATAAAATAAAGGTTCATCATTATCTTAATAAATAAATAAACAGAGGCCGGTGGTGCAACCTGTATTCCCAGCAACTTGAGAAGCTGAGGCAGGAGGATTGCAGAGTCAAGGCCAGCCTCACCAAGTTAGTGAGACCCTGTCTCAAAATAATAAAAAGGGCTGGGGCTGTAGCTCAGTGGTAGGGTGCCTGCCTAGCATGTGTGATGCCCAGGGTTAGATCCCCAGTACCAAATAAATAAACTAAGTAACCCAAAGTAAGCCTTCTCTCTCTTTCTTTCTTCCTTCCTTTCTTTCTTTCTAACTTACTTTCTTCCTTCCTTCCTCCTTTCCTTTCCTTTCCTTTCCTTTCTTTCCTTTTCTTTTCTTTTTTTTTAAATTAATTTTTATTGTAGGTTGTTCAAAACATTACATAGTTCTTTCTTTTCTTTTCTTTTCTCCCCCTTCAGTGCTAGAATTGAACCCATGGCCTCAGGCATGCTAGACAACTGAGCTACACCCCCTGCCCCTATGACACAATCAAGACTAACAGAAGTGTAGGAGGGAGTAGCTTTTCAGCATGTGTTTCCATGCTGTGTGGTAAGGTGCGATTGTGCCCCAGGAGCAGGCATCTGTGCTTGGGGAGGCTCTGTCCTGATAACTTATCACCGCCTTGCTGGATGGAGCCTGGGGCACAGAAGCAGTGGCTTTGTCCTGACCTCTAGAAGCAGGCAGGCTCACCATCGTGTGGCACAGAGGTTAAGGCCTTGACCAGCCTGCCAGCTCTGAGTCCTGGCTCTCCCTTGAGAACTGTATAACCTTGGGCCCATGCTTCAGTCCTGAACCTGTTTCTTCATCTGCAAAATGGAAAGAACAACGTAGGAACTGCCCGCAGGGCATTGTGAGAATGCGTGCATCTGCTGCGGTGCCAGAACAGTGTCTGGCACGGAGTCATTGCCCTGTAAGTGATCGCTGTTATTTTCTGTCTGCCTCAGGAAATTTCCTGTGGACCACAGACATGGCAGCCTGCGTGAAGGAACTTGTCTTCCACCTCCTGGCAGAGCTCCTGCGCACCGTGCACGCACTGGAGCAGAGGAAGCACCCCGCCGGCCTGTCCTCCTCCATTGCCCTGCAGCTCAACCCCTGTCTGGCCATGCTGATGGCCCTGCAGTCAGAGCTGCACAAGCTGTATGACGAGGAGACCCAGAGCTGGGTCTCAGGCAGCACCTGTGGGGGCTCCGGGGCAGTGGCAGCCGGTGACCAGGGCAGGTTCTCCACGTACTTTCATGCACTCATGGAAGGATGCCTGGCAGTTGCCGAAGTGACCCTGCCTACCAACATGAGTGTCACAGCCAGTGGAGTGACCTCAGCAACCACCCCAAACCTCAGTGACTCGTCATCCTCCTCCTCCTCCTCTCCAGGACAGACACCGCAGAGTCCCAGCCTCCTCTCTAAGAGGAAGAAAGTCAAGATGAAGAGGGAAAAGGCCTCCTCCTCTGGGAAGCGGCAGTCCTCCCGCACAGTGGAGTCCGACTCCGCCGTGCTCAGCATCGGGGGCAGCAAGCCTGAGGACATGCTCTGGTTCCACCGTGCACTCACCTTGCTCATCATTCTGCGGCACCTCACCAGGAAGGACCCCCAGGGCCTGGGTGTGACCAGCGATGCCGTTGCAGATGCCTGCCAGGCCCTAGTGGGCCCCACTGCCCATAGCCGCCTGCTGGTGATCTCTGGCATCCCTACCCACCTGGATGAGGGCATCGTCAGAGGTGCTATCCGCAAGGCCTGCAATGCCCACGGCGGGGTCTTCAAAGACGAGATCTACATTCCACTGCAGGAAGAAGACCCCAAGAAGCCCAAAGACAAGGCCGAAGGTGGCGATGGGAAGGCCGAGCCGGAGAAGTCGCTGGGCTTCCCCAGTGCAGACAGCCTGGAGGGGAGCACGTCCAGCAGCCTGGCCCCGGCCATGAGCATCAGTGCCTCTGCCTCCACCAGCCAAGCCTCTGTCTGCAGCTCCCAGGGGGTCTCTCAGACTGTCAGCGACCTCTCGGTGGACCCACTGCCATCCGGCCTGGAGTTGCCCATTCCTCCTGGCCTGCTGGAGCCCCATGTGGTGTCCAGCCAGGAGAGCCTGGACATTTCCCTGTGCAGCACTGGCAGCCTGGGCAGTCTGGGGAGCCTGGGGGAACCTCTAGACAATGCAGAGACAGCCTCAGTGTCGGACATGGGCTCCATGTACACAGTCACTTCCCTGGACAACCAGTCCCTCGCGGCACGCCCCATCAAAGGCTTTGCCGTCGTGGAGGTAATGGCTCTCCAGCCCTGGCGGCCACTCACAGCATGGCCATTTCGAATCCCCTGAGCCTTTTTTAAAATCTTCCCAAATTATTTCCAAGGAATGAGCCAACAGGTGATGTTGGAGCACTTCGGGGCTCTCTGGGGCAGCTCCTCTAAGTCACATCTCTAAGAGTGCCCCTCCAGGCCCATGTCATAAGGGAAATACAGGTCATGCCAACAGTAGCAGCAGGCGGAGGGGCTCGCAGAGCTGACCTTCATGATGGGTGAGCTTTACCAGGTGCCCCCAGCATAGAATAGATGCACACTCTGCCCTGGGCAGTATGAGTTTCAGATGGTGGGCACATGGCTGACTCACTCCAATTCAAGGTTCCACTTGTTTACTGTGCTCCCTTGTTTAGAAATCCTGCATCAAGCCAGGCACAGTGGCCCACACCTGTAATCCCAGCGCTCAGGAGGCTGAGGCAGGAGGATCGCAAGTTCAAAGCCAGCCTCAGCAAAATCGAGGTGCTAAGCAACTCAGTGAGACCCTGTCTCTAAATCAAATACAAAATAGGGCTGGGGATGGGACTCAGTGGTTGAGTGCCCCTGAGTTTAATCCCTGTACCAAAAAAAAAAAAAAAAAAGAAAAGGAGGTGGAGTGAAAACTGTCCTCCCACCACTGGAAGTGCAAAGCACCAGGCGGAGCACTTGCCTGCACTGCCCTCCCCAGTGTGGCCGGCAGCCACTTCTTTCAGTCCGTTGGCCTCCTCCTGGGGACTTCCTCAGCTCCACGTGGAATTAACTCCCTGAGCATCAGGGTGAAGTCATGGGCCTGGCCAGGGTTTAGTGATAGATTCCCACTTGAGTTGTCCCCTAATAAGTCCCCATTTGGGGTATTTCTAAGGAAGTCCAGCACCACAAGGCGGGCAGCTCAAGATGAGGACAGGATTCTAGGGAAAGGTTGGGAGGGAAGATGCCATGCATACCGAGTGGTCACTCTCAATTCACATCCTGACCTTTTTTCTTTGTTCACCCAGATAAGATCCCGAGCCAAAATTGAGAAAATTCGAGCAAGTTTATTTAACAATAATGATTTGATTGGCTTGTCAAGTTTGGATGGTGAAGATGAATTGATGGAAATGTCCACAGAAGAGATTCTGACTGTATCTGTAGTGAACCAGAGTTTGTTTGATACTCAAGGGAGCCCAGGGTTAGAAGATTATTTCAATGATAAGTCAATTAAAGGTAGGTTTTGGATTTTAAAACAGAACCCTTTTGAGAGTAATTTTAGGTTTATAGAAAAATTGATCAAAAATTTCCCCTCCATACCACCGCCATTTCCTCTATTCTGAACATCTTGCATTCAAGGACTCCGCTACCATCCCTGGGAGCTGCAGGATTTGAAATGAGCGGAAGAGTGACACAGGGACTTAGGGAGGTGGGCATTCCTGCTCCAGACTCCCCTAGGGGCTTGCTTTCTGGGCAGTTTCTCCCTTTTGTCTAGCAGGGCTTCCCTTATTCAAGCTCATGTGTATTTATTTTGTTCTGTCCTGTGCAGCCGGAATAAACCACGAATTTGCTGATAATTCTTTGCTCAAATGCTCAGGGGACACTGTGCCTTACCCTTTCCAGCCCTCTCTTGGGAAAGAAACAGCTCCTGCTGTTTGTTCACAAAGCCCCATTTCCTATCCCTTGTGTCATTCTGGAGACTCTTGTGGGGTAGGCCATGGCTGGCTTTCCCACATGGTACCAAGTGTCCATCCAGGACCCAGGAATTTAATGACTGCCCACAGAGCTGAATCCAGACGGGGCATCTGTCCAAGCCAGCTGTCTCCCCAGGCTCCCCTTCAGAAGCAGTGGGAGTTGTCTGTCTAATAATTAGCAACAGTTCTTTGTCATTATTTTGTTTTTATCAGTCTTTCTCAAAATGTTAATCTGTGTTCTTTTCTCTAAATCTTTAATATTGTTTGAGATTTCATAGTAGAGTCAAGTTGTTTTGTATTTTCTAGGAAAAATATATAACACTGAGTAGAGGTTTTGTTTTTTCAAATTATTGTTCCCAGTCATGGAATTTGGAAATATTCACTCAGCACTGGGATCAGGGGAAAGTAAGTGAGGTCTTACGCCCAAAATGTAAGAGCTCCCAAAAATCAGTCATTAAGATACACATATTTTGGAGAGATGGGAGGTCTAACTCAGTGGTAGAACATATATCTAGCACATGCTAGGCCCTGGGTCCAACTCACTACCAAAAAAAAAAAAAAAAAAAGAAGAAGAATATTTTCATACGATATTTTGAAAAGTCAAATATAATACAACTGAACATGTGGTGCCCACTTTACAACCAGGTACTTGAGCTCAGGAGTTTGAGACCACCCTGAGCAACCCAGAAAGACCCCATCTCCAAAGAAAAAAATCAATGTAAAATATCCACAAGGAACAAAAAATTAAAAATTAAAATGTCGGGCTGGGCTATGGCTCAGCGGTAGAGCACTTGCCTAGCATGTGCGAGCCCCTGGGTTCGATCCTCAACACCACATAAAAATAAATAAAATAAAGGTATTGGGTCCAACTAAAAAATAAAAAAAAAAATTAAAATGTCATGTAAGGACAGCATCAAAATCAATGTTACCATTTTTTTCCTACCATATCAGGCTCCAGTACTGCTTGAACGTCACTGTTAATATTTTAATATCATGTGTATTTGGGTTTTGTTTTTTTTTCCAGTGTCTCCTTAAATTTCCATCTGAGAGGCTACCTTGCTGCCCCTCAGTCCCAGCCCTGCTCCTTTGAGGGCGAATATTTGCTCCCCTTTCCTGCCCAATTGGCATAGAGGAGTCTACATGGGACGCCTGAGGGTTTCCCAGTCTTCACACTTTGAATCTGGGCATACTTATACAGTCAAACCTTCACGGAAAGTGCTTGGGTTTGGGTAACAGGCATTGACCTTGTGGGGTTTTTTTTTTTTTTTTGCCTCAAATCTACAGGGAGTCTTTTCCCCTATAGCTAAATGGGCTCTGGAGAGTCTGGCCAGAGTGGTGGGGGGAGAAGGGAGCAGAGAAAGCAGGAGTACAGAATTGTTATGTGTCCCTGATGCCCCCAGGAAAGGGCAGAGTGCCTTCTAGAGGGCTTGATTATGAACAAAAGAGAGTAAATATTTTCTCTAGCTCACGGTTTTCTTGTATCAGAGTCTTTCACACATCAACAAAGGGCAGATCAACTCCCAGACCCCGTTTATCATACTGGTTTTGCAACATGTTCTCCAATAATGCAAAAACTCATTTAATAAATAACTGCTCAAGAGCACGTGGCTCAAACTGAGGGGAGATCATTGCTTGCATGTGTTAGGCGTCCAGAATGAGCTCTGAGGCATGCCATTCCAGGGGAGCCTGTCATTTCCAGGCAGCCAGTAGAGGGGACAAGTGCAGAGGACAGCAGCCTGGCCCAGATATGGCTCGTGACCCACTGAAAACAGAGTCACAGGGCTACACCTTACTGCACGGAGAGTTGAACACATTGCTAAGGTGTGTGCCCAGAGAGGGGGATCTTGTCACCTCCAGTAGATGCCTGTTGTCTGCACTCAAAACTGCTTTCTGAAACTACAGGGCAAGTCCTGGCCTAGCGTGCTCATGGCAGAACTGTTTTGCCCTCCTTCCCTTCCGTGGCAGGTGAGAAGCTGGTGCCTGGGGCCAGAGAGGTCCTGACAGAGATATTTAAGAGCTGTGCCCACTCAGAGCAGACGCTGAGCCTGACACCAGCAAAGCCCATCAGGGTCTCTGACATATATCTCAGCAAGGAGCAGATCAACTCCCAGACTCCAGGCAACCTCCTCCACATCTTCTTTACCAATGTCCGGCCTCCCAAGAAGGTGCTAGAAGACCAGCTCACCCAGGTAGTCCCCCACCCCCTGTGCCGTGCTGGGCCACAGGTGCCCTTTTGGGTGAGCCTGAGACCCCCTTTCCCTGCTTTTGTGCTCTGCAGATCCTGAGGAAATACGGCGTGCCGAAGCCCAAGTTTGACAAGAGCAAGTACAGCAAAGCTGGGAAGGAGCAGCACCCCGTGAAGGTGGTGAGCACCAAGCGGCCCATCACCAAGCCGCCTGCCAAGGACAAAGCCGTGCTCAACAGTGTCAGGTGCACGCCCGCAGGACTCGGGAAGACGGGGCCAGCTGGCGGGCGGAGGCAGGGCCCCGAGCAGGCGCCTGAGAGGCTGTGGCACTCTTCTGCGCTGCCATGGCCTCCAGCCCTCACCAACTGTGAGCCCGAGCTCACAGCCGCAGCGTGTGAAAGCCAGAGCTGGAGGCAGGAGGGCAGACGGTCCACTAGGCACATGGTGCATGCCGGCCCAGAGGCCCAGAGGCTGAGGCAGGAGGGTCCCAAGTTCAAGGACAGCCCTGGCAACCTAGTGAGACCCTGTCTCAAAAAAATAGGGAGGGGGGGGGTGCTATAGCTCAGCTGGTAGAGCACTTGCCTCGCATGCACAAGGCCATTGGTTCAATCCCCAGCACCATACAAACAAACAAAAGTGGGGAAGAGTTCTGGGGATGTAGCTCAGTGGTAAAGCACCATACCCAATACCAAAAAAAAAAAAAGTATACATCTTTAATGTACAGACTTTTTTTTAAACTATGCTAATAATGCATAGTTATTGTAGATTAGAAAGATTAGAAAATGCATACATGTATATAGGGAAAACTGAACTTTGGCTGGGGGTATAGCTCAGTGGTAGAGCAACTGCTTAGCATGTGTGATGCTCTGGGTTCAATTCCCAGCACCAAAAAAAATAAAGATCATCCCAGACCAGCTGTTTCTAACACTGACACACAGAGCCTTTTATTTACGTGTGTGCATTATTTTCTTAAAGCATGTGCAGTGAAAAGCCACTCTTCTCCTCTGGCCTTGCCTTGGGCCCCCCTGCCTGGGACAGCCAGCGTCACTCACATGCCTTCCACGTCACTCACATGTCTGAGCACATGAGTGAACATGGACATGCATAAAGCTGACTGGTGTACACGTGTCTGCACCTCACTAGTCTGTTTAGTACCAGTTTTGGAGATCTTTCCAGACCACTACAGAAGAAACTCCTCATCCTTTTTTTAGTGCTCCAACATGCTCCATATATGAATCTGCATGTGTGCTTGATAGAATTTTCTTATGACTCTCAAATTCTCACAGTTGAAACTCTGACAGCCAAGTCTTGCCTGGCAGGAATGAATAGAGACGTTGGTAAATAGCCAGAACAACTTGGTGTCCTTTCATTAATTTGCTTCGCATAGCACTTTTAAATCAGCACCGTCCGTTCTGTGGGTATGGAAGTCCATGCTATTGGTGTAATGCAGTACTCTCACCCTGCCACATTTCAAGTGTTCCAGAGAGGAAAAAACTTGTGATTTTACCTAACTTTAATTTAACCCCAAGTTCCTGCATCTGACGAGTGTCTGCTTTGTTGGACACTGTAGCTCTCGAGTATGTAGAAAGAGTTTGAAAAGCATCTGCAAGATCTGGCACCTTGTAAAACATTGATTTGCTGTGAAATTTGCTCAGTACATTTTTCTCGCTCAGAACCAAGGCAGTCTTAACCCAGCCCTGTCTCAACCATGCGCCCTGAGTTGGTTAGCGGAGGGTTGGGGGAGCTCATGTGTGTGTGCTTCTGTGCCTCCTGCGAGGAGGTGTGGACATGAGGAATTCTAATTCCAGTGCTTTGGTCTATAGCAGGACTGCCTTAAGTGAAAAGAAACCAACTGTGAAGCCCAAGTCACCAGAAAAGAGCAAACCAGACGAAAAGGATCCAGAAAAGTCGCCCACAAAAAAACAAGAAGGTAAATGAGCAGCGTGAACGGGACACGGCCTGGGAACCACTCCTAACCTGGAGGCTGCACAGCCCACTCAGAAAGAGCCTCTGGGCTCCTGCCTGCCGGGCTCCCTCCCACGGGGATCCCCCCACTCCCCGTGGTCTGAAGTTTGGGCAGCCTTTCCGAAGACTTTGGGAAATATTCCTGGCCATGCCAGGATGCCATTTTTGTTGATTGAGTTGAGGTGAAAATAGTAGTTCTGCAAATACTGAACACTGAGATGAAAAAGGAAGAGGTGACAGGAGACTCCTGCCAGAGGCCCTGCCTGGTTCTCAGCTGGTGACCCGAGGCCCCCGCAGAACTGGGGAAAGTGGCTCCCTGTGATGTTAGTGGGGAGTTTCTGAGACTCACACAGAGGAGGGAGGAGGAGACCTGTTCTGTTGGGAGACCAGTGGGAGGCCGAGGCCTGGGGCCTCCCCGTGCCTGCACTGCAGGGTGACCGGCCCTGGAGGCCTGGAGAAGGGAGGGACCAGGTGGACCAGGTCACAAACAGGGATGCCAAGATAGCAGGTTGGGGACCCACGTGCACAGTTCTTACCAAATTCCTGACACTGTGAATACTCTTCCATCAGTCCCCGAGGAGAAGTACCTGACCTTAGAAGGGTTTCACAAGTTTGTCATCGACCGAGCCAAGCAGGACATCCGCAGCGTCTGGAGGGCAATTCTGTCCTGTGGCTACGATCTTCATTTTGAGAGGTAAGAGGGTTGTCGTCCCTTGGACCAGCTAGCTCATGGCTTGAATAGCAACTGCAAGCGACACCAAAACACAGGTTCTGGAGCCAGTCTGTCCCCCCAGAAGCCTTCTGAACTGTTTCCTGAATTCTCATAATCGTTAGGTGATTTTCCTAAACATTTCCAAACAAGCCCTGTTCTCTCCCTCCAAATCTGACTATGGACAGCATAGTCAGCACAGCCTGGCTAACGGAGTGCCACACACAGTGGCTGCAGCACAGCCCTGGGGCTGGCAGGCCAAGGTAAAGCACACCTGCCCACTGTGCCTCCCCTGGTCTCTTCTTGGTCCATGTGTCTGTCCTACCCTCCTCTCATGAGGTCCTCTTATAAGGTGACCTATTAGAGTGGGGCCCCTGTGACTACATGTAACCTCAGTTACCTCTTTAAAGGCCCTGTCTGCAAACACAGTGACACTGGGGGAGAGGGATCCACATGTGAATTTGTGGGAGGGACACAATTTAGTCAGTAACTGGGACAATTTCCTATTCTAAAGATCCTTTTCCTTGGATTCCTCCTTTCCTCCAGTCTCCGCTGCCCTCTGTCCCACCCAGGCAGGAGCATCAACAAGGCATAGCTGGCCAGTCTCCAGGGACAAACATGGTTTCCCCTTCCTGTCTCTTCGTGGATCCCAAGCAAATCCATTTGCAGGACAGAGAGCCCTACCACTCGCTTGCTCTCCCACAAGCCCACTTGGCTCTGCCCATAGCAAGACACACTCAGTCCTGAGAGGGGCTGCCTTGCACAGGCTGCTGCACACATGGGTTTTTAGAATTGAGAACTGTCTGCTGCTCAGGGCCAGCATCTCACAGTGAAGCCTCATAGTCAGCCCTCAGGTGGGGCTCAGCATCATGACGGAAGGACAGGTTTTCTGAACTTGTTTTAGAAATCAGCAAGAGGGACAACCTTGGTTTTGTTGGAAAGTAGAATCACCTATTTGGGACTAGAAACTCATTTCTAACTGGGAAGGGACAAACTGGGCTAAAAAAAGACTGCAAAGTGCATAGTGCTCATTTGTGACAGAAGAAGGCCTGGTTCATGCTGGTCCAGGGTCACACGATGCCTCGACACCCCCTTGCTTCTTTGCCAGGGATTTGTCTAAGGCAGCCAGCCTAAGAGGGGCTGTGAGGGCTCTCCAGGGATGGGGATCTAGGTCTCTCTATGAGACTCCTTGGATGGGACCAAGGTGGCCTGTGGTGAGGAGAGACAAGAAGGTGCATCCCCAATTTCCCCTAGGTACCCCTCCTGGGTGGTGTGGTCAGTGTGGTATGTGGCCACTGGAGGCGCCGTAGGCACTGGCCAGGTGCCTGCCTGCCTGCTGGTTGCTACCCTGCCTTTTTTGGATCAATTGCACAATGTTTGGGGAGGAAGGCCGTGCACACTGGACACCTCATGAGTGTCTGCACACAAGGAGGCAATGCCCTGTGGTTCTGTGCCCCGAGGTGAAGGCTGCCTGATGCTCAGGGGACATCTTTCCCAGTGTTGTCCTGGGAGCTAATGACTTCAGTGCAGCTGAAGAAGGGCATGCTGTCGCAGTCTGCCTTTCTCCCACCTCTCGGGGTCATCCGATTGTGGTGGTGTTGCACACGCTCCCATGATGCTCAGCGTTCTGTTGTTGAGCATGGCCTAATCTACCCAGCAGAGCCCCAGCAGCAGGCAGTTGGGTGGCCTCTGCCCCTGCTGTGCTAACGCAGCCCTACGGCAAGGCCCTCCTGAGCACCCTGGGGACCAGCCGTGCCAACAGCCCTACATATGGATGCTGGAATAGGACACGGGGCAAAGGCTACTGATGTCCAACAGCTGGCCCTGTGCACATGGATGTGCTGGGCATGGCCACGTACTTGGCAAGCACCCTCTCTCTGAATTCCTTTGAAAATGTGACAGGTTCTGGCACCATTTTGAGCTCATTATACAGGTAAAGAAATCACAGATGCCAGGCACAGTCGCGCACGCCTGTAATCCCAGCAGCTCAGGAGGCTGAGGCAGGAGGATGTTCAAGACCAGCCTCAGCAAAAGCAAGGCCTTAAGCAACTCGATGAGATCCTGTCTCACAATAAAATGCAAAATAGGGCTGGGGATGCTGCTCAATGGTCAAGTGCCCCTGAGTTTAATCCCTGGTTACCCCCCCCCCAAAAAAAAAAAATAGAAAACACAGAAAGTCAGTGTACATTTAGCCTGGGTCACCATATGTGACCTTGCTTTCACCCTAACACAACAGGACACGTGCATGTTGCCAGAGGTTGCTCCATGCATACTCCCCCCCTGGAATGCTCCACAGGCCTGTTTTGAAAGAGCTCTTCCGGTGAGGAGCAGTTTGAACACCAAGAAAGCCCTGGAGGCTTGGCAATTCCAAGCACACTCCAGAGCTGGCTGTGGCTCTGTAGGAGGAATCAGCCCTCATCCTAGAAAACAGCCCCCACCTGGCCCTTCTCCCCTCCCCTGCCCCAGGTGTGCCTGCATTGATGTTCGACATGCGCAGAAGGCCTCAAGGAAGTGGACCCTGGAGATGGACGTGGCTCTCGTGCAGTACATCAATCGGCTATGCCGCCACCTTGCCATCACACCTGCAAGGCTCCACCCCCACGAGGTTTACCTAGACCCTGCTGACGCCACTGACCCCAGGGTGGCCTGTCTCTTGAGTATGTGGCCCCTTGGAGTAACCCCTTCCCTAATGCCCAGTGGGGACATACCCTGTGACAAGCAATGTTTAGAAGGGCTAGATGCCATTTAGACATCTGTTACAGAAATACTTAAGGGCTCCTTCTACCTGCTAGGTGTGTAGAGACAGGGGGAGAGACAGGCGGCTGTGACCACGGCCAAGGGAGTCTCCGGCCTGTTCCCGTGCTCACTGCAGCAGGGTGAGGCCACAGACTGAGAAGCGCAGGGCTGGAAGGCAGTGCCCACCACAGCGCCCACTGCAGCCCCCAGGACCCTGCTGTGTGCACATGCTCCTCTAGGCCAGGCTGCTGTGGGAGTGTGAGAGGGGATGGCCACCTGCATTATCCTGATGGGGGAGCAACGTGTTTTTGTGGAAAGCTAGGAATACGCTCAGAAAATAAGGGGCCAACACCCACACCTGGATCTGCCCCTGGGAGCAGGCCCTGCCAGCGCCTGCCGGCCCCATGAGCTGCTGCCTCACCTGGCAGCAGGGGCAGGGCCTTGCGCTTCTGGACACAAGGGGGTAAAGGTGGGCAAGGACTTGTCCCTAACTTCAGTCTCTGTGGTGGAGTGTGCCACAGGTGTGAGGGTGACAGTTAAGGCAGTGGGCCTTGTAACCTGGCTGGGCGCAGTGGTGCATGCCTGGTGTGGGTCCTGGTTGAAGGGCACCCAGGACTCTGCTATTTTTGGATTTCCTATAGGCTGTAATTATTTCAGGTGTTTGAAGAGTTAAACAACACAAAGCTGGGGCAGTAGTGGAGCCCTTGCCCTGCATGCACATGGCCTGGGGCTCCCTCCCAGAACCCACCCGAGGCCCAAAGGAAGGCTGAAGGGCCTTCCATCCTCAGGGCCCCACACTTGCCTTCTGTTTGGCACGTGTTCAGGCACGTTGAGGGCCCTTGCTCACTGAGAGTGTCTCTGGGGTCCCAGGAATAAAACCAGCCCCCAGTCCCACTGTACATGGTCCTCCCCAGTGACAGGGACCTCCTGAGTGTGCTGAGGTAAGTGTGTTGGGCTGGCTTGGCGGAGGTCCGGCATGACCGTCCTATCCCCACAGATGTACCCATTGAAAGTCTGCGCCTGCGCTTCGCCTTGCTGCAGTCCCTCAACACCACGCTGGAGACCTTCTTCCTGCCCCTGGTGGAGCTGCGCCAGACACCCATGTACACCCACAGCATCGCAGCCCTTCTGAAGGAGGCCAAAGGTCAGTGCCTGCGCCTGCCTGGACCCTGCAGGAAGAGAGAGGTGACCTTTAAGGCACCAGAGCCAGAACCTCCAGGCAGAATAACCAGGCCTTTGTCCAAACTGCCTAGAAGATGCCCACTGCCCACCTTAGCGGACGGGCATCCTCTGCAGCACCAGAGCCTCCAGTAGAGACCAACCACAGCCAGGCGCAGAGGCCCACGCCGGTCATCCCACCAGCCTGGGAGGCTGGTGCAGGAGGATGGCCCAAAACAGCCAGCCTCAGCAACTTAGTGAGACCTTGTTCCAAATAAAAATTTTTAAAAGGTGGGGGGGGCGGTGCTGGAGATGGGCTTGTTGGTTAATACCCCTGGTTCAATCCCTGATACCAAAACAACAAAAAGAAAAGAAAGAAACTAACTACAGCAGGGGCAGGGCCTTGTAACCTGGCTGGGCGCAGTGGCGCGTGCCTGTAATCCCAGCGGCTTGGGAGGCTAAGATAGGAGGATCATGAGTTCAAAGGCAGCCTCAGCAACTTGGCAAGACCCTAAGCAACTCAGTGAGACCCTGTTTCTAAAAATAAAAAACAGGCTTGGGTCGTGGCTCAGTGGTTGAGCGCCCCTGGATTCAATGCCCAGTACCAAAAAAATAAAAATAAAAGTGGGCACTTAGCTACTCAGTTTTGCACCCTCCTTGTTTGTGTCGACTGCAGAACAGGGTCCCCCACTGAGCAATCAGAGGGCACATGAGGGCACTGAGCACTTGGATAAATAGCATAGTCACGCTTCACATTGCCACAGTGTGGCACTTGAGTGCCCTGCCTAGCACCTGCCTAGAGAAGACCCTGTAGGCCACCATAGCCTCTGATGGATACAGGGGTGACTGGGAAGGAAGGGAAGCAGCCCCGCCCATTCTTCTCTCCCAATTCCTCTCTCCAGGGCTGATCTTCTATGACACAAAGGTGACCGTGATGAACCGAGTGCTGAATGCCACTGTGCAGAGGACCGCCGACCACGCTGCACCCGAGATCACCTTGGACCCATTGGAAATTGTGGGAGGTAGGGGTGGCTACAGAGAGCAAAATGGTGGTGCCTAAAAACCGGGTGGGGCTGCCCAACACAGAAGGAGCTTCCAAAAGGAGCGACTAAGTTCTCCTTCATCTGGCTGCTGCTTTCATTGTGCTCTGGAGCCCCAGCGTGTGGCTTCTAAGAAGCCCAGGGTGACCTCAGGGTCTCTGCCTTCCCAGCAGCAAGAGACAGAGCCTTCCTTTACCCCGTGGCCAGGACTCACTGTGGGGCAGCGCAGCTGTGTTCTGATGGCCATGTGCCTGCTGATCGCTGGGCTCATCAAAGGGCAGGGGCGCACCTACAGGACTGCTGGAGTCTGCAGTAGCCCCACACACTGGCAGAATGCAAGGACTTAAGGGAGGAGCCCCCTGGAGGCACTCAGAAGCCTGTAGAAGATGAGAAGGACCTGGGCCTCATCTTTGGAGGAGGGAGGGAGATTCTAGGCGGTGGGAACCACTTAGCAAGTGCTTAGGCCTGAGACATTTGAAGATGCGAGGACAGAGGGAAGGCACAACCCAGAGGCCAGGGGAGCAGACTGAGCACAGCAGGCTGCTTCCATGATGGAAGGGTAGGGGACAGCCACTGGAGGCTGTGACCCACTCCTCTCTCGCTTCCCAGGGGAAATCAGAGCTTCTGAAAACTCCTACTTCTGCCAGGCTGCCAGGCAACTGGCCTCTGTGCCATCCTCTCAGCTCTGCGTCAAGCTGGCGAGTGGCGGCGACCCCACCTACGCCTTCAACATCCGCTTCACCGGGGAGGAGGTCCACGGCACTAGTAAGTCTCCCAGGGCTGCCCTAGGAGTTTAGAATGCGGGGCTCCTGGCTGATTTCCCCTGAGCTGCCCGGGAGCCCCCCCACGCTCTGCAGGAGCCAGGTCTTCTGGACTGACCCGGACCCACTGACCAACCCTATTCCCATGTGAGAACTGGTGCCTGCAGTGGTCTGGGGCGAGGCCACTGTCCTTGTGGTGGGTCCAGCAGAGGCAGGTCAGTCCTTTTCCCAGGAAGAGCCCAAGCTAAAGGGCTGGGTAGGCCTGGCTCAGGGCACCTAATTTCAGTGGCATGTGGCATCATTGCACTCTGCACTCTCTGGGAAGTCATGTTTATTTAGCTCTAGACATTCAAGAAGCATCTCCACCATGGGTGGGGGAAGAAGCCCCACTTCTCTTCAGCTGGGTGCACTAGGTGGGAAGGAGGAGGAAAAGTCCCCCAGCTCAGTCCTCCATTTCCCGCGGTCTGTCCTTGGGACACTGTTGCCAGAAGTGGCAGGGAACACTGGCCCCCTGGCAGACCCCCAGTTCGGTAGAAGAACTTGGATGCCACAGAATCAGGTCACTCCCCAGGCTCAGCAGGTCTGAAAGCCCAGGCCCTTGGCCTTCCCAGCCTCTGCGGTCAGGAGCCTCCTGCCCTATGGCCAGGCCCTGCCATCAGCCCCCATACTGGGCCCCAGGGAGGCCCTGTGTGAGTGTAGCTGACCTTAGGGCACCTACAGGGGCACTCACAGGGAAGTCCAGGGACGGATGAGGAGTTTTGTAAGAAAATCAAAGATATTTGAAAGGCAGCAGCAGAAGAGCTGGAAGATGGCCATCCTATGTGCGTCAGTGTCCTCTAAATCAGCACACACTCCAGGAGACTGCCTGCTCCCAGCCAGCAGGGCCCAGGGGAAGGAACAGGGACCAAACAAGCCTGCAAATCAGGACAGGCTTGGGCTGGGGCTGTAGCTTAGTGGTAGAGCGCTCGCCTAGCATGTATGAGGCACTGGGTTCAATCCTCAGCACCATATAAAAATAAAATAATAAAATAAATACGTTGTGCCCACCTATAACTAAAAAATAAATATTAAAAAAAAAAACTTTATTAAAAAAAAACTTTAAAAAAATCAGGACAGGCTTGGCACCAGGAGAGGTGCCGCCCATCAGGCTGGACTGCGACCTCACTGAATCCTCTGCCCAGCCTGCAAGGCTCCGCCTCTCCCCCATTCAATAGAGGCATGACTGAACCCCATTCAGAGATGTCCTGAGAGCAGGGCTACCCCTGGGTCACCCAGCGAGTGAGCAGCAGAGCAGGATTTTACTCAGCTCCCCCAGTTCTGCTCCACCATAGCCGGTCAGGTTGACAAGAATTGATCTTCCGGGCTAGGGTGTGGCTCAGTCAGAGGGTTCCTAGCCTGGTGAGGCCCTGGGTTCAGTCCCCAGCCCTGCAAAAAGAAAAAAGATTGGTTGATCTTCCAGGTCTCGCAGGTGAGGTGGGAGGGAGCCTCCAGGCGCTCCTCCTGGGGACCCCTGGGTGCTGATCCAGCCTGTCTGTCCTGCAGGTGGCTCCTTCCGCCACTTCCTGTGGCAGGTGTGCAAGGAGCTGCAGAGCTCTTCGCTGTCACTCCTGCTGCTGTGCCCCAGCTCTGCTGTCAACAAGAACAAGGTGAGGCCATGGCAAGGCAGTCCAGTCGCAGGGTGGTGACGGCTCCCTGGTGCACGTCCTCCTGGCTCTCTGCCTTTCAAGCACCTCTCTGGTTTGGGTGGGCAGGCCTTGCTGTGCCACCTGGGTGAGCTCGGGCCTGTGGCAGCCTCTCCTGCCTGTGGGGGGTGGGCGCCAAGGACACCTGTTCACTGCTGCCTCTGCCCCTGCACCTCAGGGCAAGTACATCCTGACGCCCAGCCCCATCACCTACGGGGAGGAGCAGCTGCTGCACTTCCTAGGCCAGTTGCTGGGGATCGCCATCCGGGCAGATGTCCCCCTTCCCCTGGACCTCCTGCCCTCCTTCTGGAAGACTCTGGTGGGGGAGCCCCTGGACCCTGACCAGGACCTGCAGGAAGCAGACATCCTTACCTATAATTACGTCAAGAAGTTTGAGAGCGTAAGTGAAGGCTCATTTTCTCTGGGTGGCAGCAGGGCCCTGGCCCCCCCACCACCTCCACTTGGCTTCACGCGGGCCCCAGCCCCACTATGAGGAATGATCCCCAAGAGAACACTAGCGGCGTCAGGAGGGCTGGTGTCAAAGCTCTAGCCCCTCCTTGCTGACTGAAGAAGTCAGGGGTGATGTGACCTGCTCTGCCAGGCCCTCTGCTTACAGTGTCTGTCCCTGAGGATGCAGGTGGAGGGTTCTTGGCAGCTCAAAGAGGCAGGGGGCGGCACCACAGAAGGTCTGATTTCTTTATTTTTGGTCCAGTTTGTAAATGTTTTCACCAGTGCATTATAGTCATACATAATACCAGGGTTCATCTGGATACAGTCATATATACAGGCAACATACTAAGCCCCACATCAGTTCCCAGGACTTCCCCTTTCTCTCTCCTCCCACCCTTTTCCCCTCTCCTCTACTCTACTGATCTTCCTTTTATTATATTTATTTATTTATTTTTAAAATATTTTAAAATATTTTTTAGTTGTAGTGGGACACAATACCTTTATTTATTTATCTATATATCTAATATATAATATATATATATATGTGCTGAGGATCACACCAATATATATATACGGTGCTCACACATGCTAGACAAGCACTCTATCACTGAGCCCCAGCCCCCGCCCTTCCTCTTTTATTTATATATTTTTTAGATGCATGCTTTATAAATACACAGGAAGGGGAAATTTGCCGTGGCGTGCTCACATATGCACACAGCAAGTCAAGGGCCCAGTGATCTCTCTCATATCCAGTTTCATCTTTAAGAGTTGCACAGGGGCCTCAGAAAGCACGCAGGAGGTCAGCCCTGCGGATCATCTGGGATATGCCACAAAGGCTTTGAGATGGAGTCCTTCCTCCCCTCCTTGAGGACACCTGAGACACAGAGGTGGAGGCCACGGCAACATCAGACCAGCCCCTCCTGGAGGAGCAGGTGGCCTGTGCCCCCCAGCTGCTGGTGTGGCTGAGGCTGTTGGGCCTCCCTTCCTCCCGTAGCATCACTGAGGCCCAGGTGGGCCAGGCTCTGGGCCCACTTCCTGTCTTCATGAAGTTTCCAGACTGTTTCCTGTATGTAAGGGCCCATGCTGAGGGTTTTAGTCCATCCTCACAAGCCCAGGAAAGGGCTATGGGAAGTGCCCTGCTGGCCCTGGCCATCCTTGCTGGCAGAAGGGCCAAGAACTCCGTCTGGCTCCTCAGCTGGAGAACCGTGGCAGCACGGTGGGGAGGGTCTTGGAAGCCAGGCCTCCTCTGCAAGGGCCCTCCTTCTGCTCCCATGGCCGCAGACCTCCACAGGGCGGTTTCAGGTGACTCTACCAACAGCAACTTCCAGGGCCACTGAGGCACCTGGTGGCCAGGGTCTCTGTAAGCAGCCAGCCAAGGGAGCAACAAAGCAGGGGTCTTAGATGTCACCCTGCTGCTCTGCAGAAACAGGACTGCTGAGTCCCCCAAAGGGGCTGAGCAAGGGGTCTGCCCCTGTGTAAGCATCTCTGTCAGACACGGCTCTGAGAAGTCCTCTGGGGCTCTGCGTGACGGCAAGGGACTGGGACTGCAAGATAGTATTAGAGATGCTACATGAATGCAGATAGTAGTCCAGCCAAGGCTTCCGGCTGAAGGGGACCACAAGGCCATTGAGGGAGGCTAGCTGTGCTTCTGCCAGCAGGATGCCTGCAGCCTTCACTGGGAAGGGTGCCACCGAGAACAGAGGGTAGGTTCCAGCACTCCCAACTGTCATTATCCTCAGCAGTTGCAGGCTGCTCTCCTCTGGATCATGTTGTCATCTCCCCAGGAACCCAGTATGCTCCTTCCAGTGACTTTTGGACCTTTATTCTGGCAAATGGTGGAAGGCAGTGGCCTGTACATGTTCCACAGGTAGAATTAAATCTGGGCTCTGGTGGCAGGTGACAGGAATACCAGGTTCAACTAACTTAAGAATATTTGGTTACGTACCCTGAGTTCAATCCCTGGTACCAAAAGAAAACTCAGTCTCAGTCTTTCCCAGATGCTGGCAAAGATGGCCTCCGTAGCACCAGGGGTGCCATCCTGTCATCAGAGTCACACCAGCATAAGAAGGCTGCCCCTTGAACACAGTATTAGGAAAAACCCAGGAATCTGGATCTCATTAGCTGGGTCTAGGGCACAGACCCAACGCTGAACTGACAGCCTGGCCTGTGTCCCACGCCCATTCACAGCCAAGCTGTGTGGTGCCCAGATAGATATGAGTGCCACTGTCCAGGGACATTGGCAGTGCGGTGGGCAGTGAGCCTAAGTCTTCCCTGCCTGTGTCCCTGCAGATCAATGACGAGAGCGAGCTGGAAGCCCTGTGCGCCGAGATTGCCTCCCAGCACCTGGCCACCGAGAGTCCTGACGGCCCCAGCAAGCCCTGCTGCAGGTTCACCTACCTGACCATGACGGGCGAGGAGGTGGAGCTGTGCAGCCGCGGCCGGCACATCCCTGTGGCGTGAGTGTACACAGGAGGGTCCGACCAAACCAGTCAGCCAGGGTGACAGCAGCACTGGGCCTGGGTCAAGTCACAGGTGGGAATTTCCCAAAGGGGGGGAACATTGGGCACCAAGAAAGATGGTCTTCAGCTGAAGGCCTTTCTCAAGGGCACACCAGAAGCCAGGGAGGAGTGAGCTGAGCTGCCAGGACTGGGACCACCAGGGCGCTTGGGTCTGAGGCCACTGGAGAGGCTGGGGGCCTCTGGCTGCAGGGGCAGTGTGGCCCCAGATTCAGGAGCACCCCGTCAGCCTCTTGGGTGCTCTCCCTCACCCCAGGTGGGAGAACAAGGATATCTACGCTGCAGCCATCCGCAGCCTGCGCTTGCGGGAGCTGCAGAACATGGAGTGCGTGACGGCCGTGCGCGCAGGCCTGGGTTCCATCATCCCCCTGCAGCTGCTCACCACCCTCAGCCCACTGGAGATGGAGCTGCGCACCTGTGGCCTCCCGTACATCAACCTCGAGTTTCTGAAGGTAGGCGGCCCTGGGCCAGGCCGGTTGAACAGGCTGTGGCAGTGGACCTGGCACCCAATGTTGCCCTTACCTTTGATGGCAGGCCGCAGCAACAGCTTGTCTTCACACTCTGTCCTCACCATGGACTGTCACTGTAATCTCCATAACTGCCCTGTGCTTGTGGCCCATGTGTAGACCCCAAGGCTGGGATGGCTCAGTGGCAACCCGGGCCTGCTCACATCTGGGGTCTCTCCTCCCCAGGCCCATACCATGTACCAGGTGGGGCTAATGGAGACGGACCAACACATCGAGTTCTTCTGGGGGGCCCTGGAGACGTTCACCCAGGAGGAGCTGTGCAGGTTCATCAAGTTCGCCTGCAACCAGGAGCGCATCCCCTTCACCTGCCCCTGTAAAGATGGGGGCCCTGACACAGCCCACGTGCCCCCCTACCCCATGAAGATCGCCCCCCCGGATGGCACAGCAGGTACTGGCCCTCCCACTCCCATTCCAAGTAGGGACACTCAGGCCCTTCTCTGTTTGGAACCAGAGCTGTCAGGCCTGGCATAACGAACGAACAGGATCCCACAGACCAAAATCCAAAACATAACTGAGGGGAAGGGCCAGGGAGGAGCTGTGGCAACACAATCCTGATGGTGCAGATCTCCTAGCATTTTCAAAGAAAATGAAAACCCAGTATTTTTTTAATCTAACTTTATTTCGGTGGGGGCTGGGGCTTAAGCCCAGGGCTTGGCTCATGCTAGTCAAATACTCTACAACCCAAGCCGTATCCCCAGCCCCAAATCTCCTTTTAAATGCAGAAAAATAATTTTTTAAAAAATTTTGCTGGCCAAACAAACCTGGAGGCAGAGAGGCCAGCCTACCTCCCTGGGCCTCCCATAGCCACATGCACCTGGCCCTGACGTTGGCCCCCATGTTTCTTCTGTAGGTTCCCCAGACTCCCGCTACATCCGGGTGGAGACCTGCATGTTCATGATCAAGCTCCCCCAGTACTCCTCTTTGGAAATCATGCTGGAGAAACTGCGCTGTGCCATTCATTACAGGGAAGACCCCCTAAGTGGCTGAAGCGAGCAAGCCCAAGAATTAGGCTGTCACCAGGGCACTCACTGTGCCAGCCTGGGAAGCCTGCGACTGACTGCAGGCGCATCCCCTCCAGGGCCCAGCGTGAGGAGTTGGCAACATTTTGCTTTTCTGAACTTTCGTCCACGTTCCGGGGCCTCCTGGAAGACTTAACCTTTTGTCTTTGTACGTTTTGTGATGGGTTTGGTTCTTTTGCTGCCTGTTTGTGGTATATTTGTAGGATAGTCTAGTTCCCACACAGTTGGTGTCTAATTTGATCTTCCTGGAAGTTGTGTCTCATGATTCCCAGATTCTGATGCCATATGGCTCCTGCTGGTTCCTTTTCACAGGACATTGCAGCAGGAGGCTGGGCGTGACATAACTTCAGCCACACAAAGTGTCCTGTTTTTTCTGCAGTGTCTCCACAAACACCTGTGGCCAGCCCTGCCCACTGGCCTCAAGCAGGCATCTCTGAGGCAGCGCCTCCAGGCCTCCTTCCATCTTGAAGTGGTTGGGCCAGTGCCCAAACATGCAGGGGACACACGGGGAGCTTTTTGTGTTAATCTTCCTGCTTTAGAATCTGTTCCTGGGAATAAGCCCATGGTGGTTCCCTATCTCCCACCAAGACAACCCCATCTGCTACCTGTCTTTTCTGGGCCTCTGGTCTAACAGTTTCCCCTGGACTGCTCAGGAGCAGAGGACACAGGGACATTCCTGGCCTTAGCTCAGAGACAGTTGGGATGCGTCCCAGCTGTGGGAGTTGAGGCATACTCGGAGCTGGAGGGACAGTGATCGCATGGGGCCTTTTCTGAAACCGCAGGAGTGAGAAGCACACGATCCAGGCCTGGCCCACTTCTGTGCTCAGAAATGGCCCTTCCTCCCAGCACGTGAGGGTGCAGTAGAGGGGCTGCTGTGCCCGTTTTTAAGACTGTCTGAGGTGCTCTGCTCAATTCAGGGTCTGCTTCAGAACTCAGACCTTCAAGTCCAGATGGAGGCTCCAGGGGATCCCTCTGCCCTTCTGGTTGGCCTACCCAACACTCCTAACCCTAAGTGTGTGTGTGTGGTGGGGCTGAGCTGCCTCCAGGCTCACCTGCTGCCCCAGTGCATTTGTGCCCCAAGTAAGTCTTTGTCCAATGGTACTTTGTTCCAGAGCAGCACATGCCATCTTGCTGGACGCTGTCATTTTGGGCCTTGCCAGTTCTTACAGAACTACAGCATTGTATTTATTGTATGATATTGTGCATACAGGAAGCCGTGCGCCAGTGCTATCTGGAAGCTTCAGTGTGCGGATTGGCTGAGAAAAAGGATGTGCTCCACTTTCCTCTGCCATGATCCAGCCAGCTGGAAAATGTGTGGGTTTCAGGGTTAGAGCTGTTCGCATCTATCTCCTCCCTGTTAAGCTTAGGAAATGCAGTAAGGACCATTTCAGAAAAGATTCCCCAACCTGATGGCAAGACAAACCTAGGATCAATGGTGACAGCTGTGTCAGTATCACATGATGCAGGAGTTGCCTCTAGAGGCGAGGCGAGGGCCCGCAAAGCAGGTCCCCTGCTCAAAAGGAAGATGGTCGGCTGCTGCCTCCCTGGGGCCACGGCCCCCTTGATGGGGGAGGGGGTCACATCAGGAATATGTTCCTGACAACAAGGATCCTCTTATTTCTGCAAAATGAAAGAGCCTTGGAAATGACTAGAAGTGGTTTTTCCTCCCTGTATCTCTGATTCTTGGTTCCCTCCAATCCTTATCCCTTGAATGGACTTGGGTTTCTGTCAGCTTCCTCCCCAGGAGGGGCTCAGGGAGCTTCTGTTGGCCCATCACTCGGTCACATGACAGCTGTGAGTGAGATGTCTGCTGCCATCTCAGCTGCTCCACCCAGAGAGCACACTGAGGTCCGGACAGATCCAAACCTTGGCCCTAAAAATATGTGCTGTAAAGTGACTTGATGTATATTTATTCTAGTTATTTATGGTTGCATTTAACAGACTTTTCATTCAATCTGATGCTATTTACACCATGCTGTGTAAAGGAAGCTCACTACAGGAAAAAAGTCTCACCAATAAATAACCTTCATCTAATTCTGATTTACCCTAAGAGTGTGTGATCATGTACTCTTGCTGAGCAAGTTCAAAGGCTGACATGCTCAGATGGCTCTGATACTAAGTGCCGCCAAGTGGCTAGGAATTAAAATGTTTCTAATTATTATTATGGTCTCTTTGGACTTGACGTGATTCTTAAACGCTTTATGCTTATGAACTACCCAACCCCTTGTGTCTATGCTTTTCATGTAGAAAGTGTAATTAAAAGGGTGGAAAGCCAAGATCAAGGCTAAGGCTGACCCTGCATGTTCTGTTAGTGGGGATTTTCTGTAAGCAGGCTGTTGTACAGAAGCATCTGACCATACTAGACCACAGTCCTCCTTCAGGGGCAGCCTGTAGCCACACACGTGCAGAGGGAAATGAATGCAGGAGCGAGCTGGAGACCTGGCTCGGCCCTCTGTTGCACAGGGAGCCACCACTGCTATACCTGGGAGAACCCAAGGCCATTCTCTGATTGCTCCCCTCCTGCTGCTTTGTGGGGTATCTTCATCCACATCACTTCCTGTCCATTTTCAACTCCTCCTTTCTTGTACCTGAAATGCTATCTTTTCATGAAAGGGTCCTGAACATGTATTTTCTTTGTTTCTTTTTTTTTTTTTTTTTGTACCAGGGAATGAACCCAGAGGCACTTAAGTAAAATAAGAGTTGTGTATTTTACTAGAGTTGCTTCGGGCCTCGGTAAGCTGCTGGGGCTGGCTTTGAACTCTTGATTCTCCTGCCTCAACCTCCCCAGCCACTGGGATTATAGGCTAAGTATGTCTCTATAGGGAATGCAAGGCCCGTGGATGAGGAACAAGCGGCTTTTCTTCCTTCTTTCTGTCTGCGTTTCGAGGTGCTGGAAACAGGGGACACAGTCACCACTCACAGCAAGGAGCCCTATCAGGCTTGAGAAGCCAGAGAAAGAGGCCTAAGCTCCCAGGATCTCCCTGGTCACCAGTGCTGCATCTGTCTCCTTAGACTGCCTCTCAAAAACTAAATCCACCAAAAAGGATGCCACCCAATAAGACTCATCCTCAGGAATCAGCAGAGAAATACAGAAAGACAATCACATGGTTGAGGAAGGTATGGAACTGACTCCACCCACTGCTTTGGAGCTGTTTTCAAAAAACTGTCACCATGTACTTGGTTATTCCCTATATACCCAGCAACTCCCAACAAATCTACACATGGCATTCACCAAAATTTGTGACCACGGTGGTGCACACCTGTAATCCCAGCATCTCGGGAGGCTGAGGCAGGAGGATCACAAGTTCAAAGCCAGCCTCAGAAAAAGCAAGGTGCTAAGCAACTGAGACTCTGTCTCTAAATACAATACAAAATAGGGTTGGGGATTTGGCTCTGTGGGAATGTGGCTCTAGTGCCCCTGAGTTCAATCTCTGGTACCAAAGTCCTTGAAGAGGAGAGAACCAGACTGAAAATCTGGACAAAAATCAAAATCTCTCCACTGAGCACCAACAAGGCCTCTCCCAACTACACAGCAGATTTAAAAAATTTATATATATATAAAAAATATATATATATTTTAGTTGTAAGTTGAACACAATACCTTTATTCTATTTATTTTTATGTGGTGCTGAGGGTCGGACCCAGGGCACATATGCTAGACGAGCACTCCACCCCTGAGCCACAACCCCAGCCCCAGACAGCAGATTTTGTACCAAGGATTGAACCCAGAGGCACTTAACCATTGGGGCACATCCCCAGCCCTTGAACTAACTGAGTGAAGGACAGATAATGACATCTGGGGATTTCCAAGGAAAATAAAGGCCAGCTGAGGGCCTTGTGGTGAGAGCTTGGAAGGGCTGCTGAGTGCCACACAGCCAGGAAGCATCAAAGGTTTGAGGGAAAGTCTGCAGTAGGAAATGCTAAAACAAAAAGTTCCCAGATACAGAAGAAACCCAAAACCCAACTACGCCACACAGGGAGAAAAAAAAAAAAAAGCAAACATCCACTAAATCGAGTGTGTATGGGAGGGTATATTGTGAAGATAAAAGACATGGGTTTTGAAAAGTAACATAATTTTGCTCTAAGGATGAAAGAACAAGGTTAAGAAAATCTCTCATGAAATAGGATAAAAACAATATAAGCAGGGCATGGGGAAGCACACCTGTAATCACAGCAACTTTGGAAGCAGAGGCCGGAGGATCACAATTTCAAGTTCAAAAGTTACCAAGAGCCTGATCTCACAATAAGATTTCTAAAAAGGGTCAAGGATATAGCTCAGTGGTACAGTAGCCTTGGGTTCAATCCCCAGTACCAAAAAAAAAAAATAGAAGTTTAGAGAAAATCCATGAGGATTTGAGAGTGTCAACATCTAACTATAACTAGAATCTTGCAAAGGGAGAAAAAACAGACCTTGCAACATAATGATTCAAGAAAATCTGAAAAAGGTCATGAGTTTCCAGGCAGAAAGTGATCACTTAATACCTAGCTCTTTGAATGGAAAAAGCACACACTAAACATGGGGAGGTTTCAAATACCAAGGAGAGAGAACCTGAAAAAGCTTCAAAAGAGGAAATGTGCAAGTCCAAAGACATCAGACTTGATAGCAACCTAGAAAGTAAAAGTAAAAAACACATCCAGTGATACTTCTAATTTTAGCCAGACCTACCAAAAAGAAAAAAAGAACCAGAAAAAGCAATGGAAATTACACAAATGATAGAATTACTTAGTCATGGCATTAGGCCAATTCTCCATGTTTAAGAAGCTAGCAAAATGTAAGTTAAGTATAGACGGAAAACATAAACATGTTGAATTTGAGTTGCTTTGAAGTGAAAAATACACAAATACACTGAATAAATTAACAGCAGGTTGGAGACGCAGATTTAATTTAAAGGCAAAAAGCAATGGCAGTGACTATCTGAACACAGCAAAAAGAATTAAAAAATATGAAAAAAAAATCAGTAAACTCGGGCAACTTCATGTGATCTAATACATAGGGGCAAAGAAACAGAAAAAGATTAAAGAAATATTGGCTAAAACTTTCCAAATTTGATGAGAACTATAAATCCAAGGACATAAGCTTAATGAAACTAAGCATAAGAAACAGAAGCAGGCAGGGGATGTAGCCCAGCTGGTAGCACACCTGCCTCGCATGCACAAGGCCCTATGTTCAAACTGGGAACAGTGGCACACCCCTATAATCCCAGCAGCTCAGAAGGCTGAGGCAGGCGGATGGCAAGTCCAGCTTGAGTCCAAATTCAAGGTCAGCCTTGGCAACATTAGTGAGACCTTCTCAAAATAAATAAAAAGCTGGTGACAAAGCACCCCTGGGTTCAATCTCCAAGATCACATACACACACACAAAAAGTGGAGAAATAAACACCTTTCCAGTTTGTACTATGTCAAACTCAAGCAAGTTCTTCAAGCAGAAGGAAAACACCAGATGGAAATCTGGATCTATAGAAAGAATATCAAAAATAATAATTACATGGGTAACTTTTAATAGAAATGTTCTTCTTCCTAAAACTCTCTAAGGTAATTGTTCAGTCAAGAGCAGTAGTGCACCTGTCGCCCCAGGAAATCAAGAGGTTGAGGCAGGAGGACTGCAGGTTTCAAGTCAGTCCTAGCAACTCAGCAGGCCCTCAGGAATTTAGCAAGACTTTGTTTCAAAATTTTACAAAAAGGCTGGAGATTCATGGCTCAGTGGTTAAACATTCTTGGGTTCAAACCTGGTACCAAAAACAAATAAATAAAAATGAAAAATGCCTGGGATGTAGCTCAGTGGTAAAATACTCCAATATGCAGTGGCTGGGAGGAGGATAATGGTTCAAACAACACCTACTGGGGGATTTATAACAAATTTAGAAAAAAAGGTGTTAATAATCACACAAAGTCTAGAAAGAAATGAAATATGCTACGGTAATACCAAAAATAGAATGGTACAATAGCACTTGAAAGAAGACCATAATAAATTAAAGGTGTACAAGAGAAACCCTAAAGGAATTAAGTTAGTAACAAAAAGAGTCATAAGTAGGTACAGTGGTACACACTTATAACCAAGCTACTCAGGAGCCTGAGGCAAGAGGACCACAAGTTCAAACCAGCCTGGGGGATTTTTTCAAAATAAAATTTAAAAAGAGGCACAGAAGTATTGGGAATATAATTTAATGGTGAGAGCTTGACCAGCATGATCAAGACACAGGGTTTAATCCCCAATACCAAAGAAAAATAAAAGCAAATAGCAAGATCGGTGTATTTAAGCCCAGCTACCACCAGTATAGTGGCCCATGCCTGCACTCCCAGTAATTTGGAAGGCTGAGGCAGGCACATCTCAAGTTTCAGTTCAGCCTGGGCAACTTAGTGAGACCCAATAAAACATTTTTAAAAAAGGACTGGGATATAGGTCAGTAGTAAAGTGCTCCTAGGTAACAAAAAAACAAAACCCAACTACCACCGGACATAGTCGCACATGCCTGTAATCCCAGTGGCTCAAGAGGCTGAGACAGATGGACCTCGAGTTAAAAGCCAACCTCAGCAACTCAGTGAGGCACTAAGAACTCAGTGACAGCCTGTCTCTAAATAAGATATTTTGTAAAAGGGCTGCAAGGGCTGGGGTTGTGGCTCAGCGGCAGAGTGCTCACCTAGCACATGTGAGGCCCTGGGTTCGATCCTCAACACTACATAAAAATAAATAAAATAAAGGTATCATGTCCAACTACAACTAAAAAATCAATATAAAAAAGGGGGGGTGGGGAGGCTGGGAGCCAGTCACAATGAAACATGCCTATAATCCCAGTGGCTCAGGAGGCTGAGACAGAAGGATCGGGAATTCAAAGCCAGCCTCAACAACAGCGAGGGACTAAGTACCTCAACGAGACCCAGTCTCTAAATAAAATACAAAAATAGGGCTGGGGAAGTGGCTCAGTGGTTGAGGGCTCCTCAGTTCAATTTCCATCACAAAAAAAAAAAAAAGGGCTGAGGATGTGGCTAGGTAGTTAAGTGCCTCTGGGTTTGATCCCCAGTACCAAAGGGGAGGAAAAAAAAAAACCCAACTACCATAAATAATTAAATGTAAATGGCATAAGTACCCCAATGAAAAGGCACAGATTGTTAGATTGGACCTATAGCAAATTAAAAAAGAAAAGAGAAAGAAAACACACAAACGTGGAAGATAACCAAATATTTGAAAAATAAATTTCACACTAATAACTACCCACTGCTCAAAGAAGAAACCAAAGGAAAAATTGTAAAATATTTGTAATGCAATGAAAATTAAAAAGCACATCAAGGTTTGTGAGATGCATCTAATGTAGCACTTACATGGAAATTTATACCAATGAACACATAATAAAATATCTCAAATCAATCAAAACAAGTCAATTTTGACTTTAAGAAACTAGAAAAAATTAAGATCAAGAAAGGAAATGATTAGCCAGGCACAGTGGCACATGCCTATAATTCCAGCAGCCGAGAGGCTAAGACAGGAAGATCATAAGTTCAAAGCCAGTCTCAGCAACAGCAAGGTGCTAAGGCTGAAACAATTCTTCAGTGAGAACCTATCTCTAAATAAAATACAAAATAGGGCGGGAGACGTGTCTCAGTGGTTGAGTGCCCCTGAGTTCAATTCATGGTCCCCACCCCAAAAGGAAATGATTAAGATCAGAATGGAAATTAATAAAATGGAAACATTAAAATAGAAGAAATCAATATTATCAAAGCAAACTTGTGTGGGCATGTGGTGCTGAGGATTGAACACAGGGCCTTAAGCATGCTAAGCAAGTGCTCTCACCACTAAACTATACCCCAAGCTCCTCAAAGCGGAATCAGTAACACTTATAAACTCTATATCAGGGATTGCCATACTAATCCAGATGGTTTTGTAAATAGTTCTGTTGTGAACACATCACCCATTCATTTGGATACTGTCTATGGCTGCTTTCCTTCTGTAACAGCATTGCTGAACAGCTGCAGCAGAGACCATGAGTTTTGCAAAGTCTTAAATATTTACTACTTGGTCTTTAAGAAAAAGTTTGGCAGTCCCTGCTAAAGTCAAACAGATGGAGGGAAAAAAGACAAATGATCAACACAAGGAATGAGAGAGGTGATATTACAGATTTTTTTTAAAAACAATAAACACTTTTGATAAATAATTTAATGAAATAAACAAATTCCTAGGAAGATAAAAGCACTTTTATAAATCAAAATAAATAATGAATTAAACAGCCCTTTAACTATTGAAACTGATAAAAGATAGCATACTTATTCATGAAATACTACGAGTAGGAACAAGACTATCACCCCTTCTATTCAACATTGTTACTGGATTTTCAGGAAAGAAAAAAAAAATACAAGGTTTCCAGATTGAAAAGGCATAGGTAAAATCATCTTTATTTGCAGATGACATGATGACATACGCAGAAAAGCTAATAGAATCTACCAAAAAAGTTACTACAGTTTAGCACGGTTAAAGGATACAAGATTCAATATTAAAAATAAACAAACAAAAAACAATCATAAAGCCAGATGTGGTGGTACCCGCCTGGAATTACAGCTGCTTGGGAGGCTGAGGCAGCCTTGACAAATTAGCAAGACCCTGTCTCAAAATGAAAGAGAAAAACAAAAAAAAACCAACCAGGGGTGTAGCTCAGTGAGTTCAGTATCTAGTACAAAGAAGGAAGGGAGGAAAGGAAGAAAGGAAGGAGATAGAGAAGGAAGGAAAAAAGGGGAAAAGGGAGGAAAAATAGCCCTCATTATATCCCTTGGTCTGGCTTCTTCCTCTTAGGATAATTCTTTTCAGAGTCATGGCTATGCCAAGAATTAGCTACACAGTCTTATATAAATTAATATTGTTACATATGTTTCATGTTACACCCATGAAATGGGGCAATTCTTTACCACCACCACCACCACCACTAGGTTACTGGGAGAACAACTGAGCTCAAAACTACCTATGGTAGGGCTGGGGATACAACTCAGTTGGTAGAGTGCTTGCCTAGCATGCACAAGGTCCTGGATTCAATCCCTAGCACCAAAAATAAAATAAAATAAAACACCTATGATGCTAACGGTCCTGTGTGAACCATGATGTTATGAGGGGGATGAATAATCATAAATCTCAACTTCTCAGGACTGGGGCTTTTGAAGAATCTGCCTTTTTCTCTTTAGTTGGAGGTAGCCCCTTATTCCTGTCATTGCCAGAGGTACAGCAAGCCTCAGTTTCCTCAAAAATGGAGATGAGAATACTACACCTTCAATGTCTGAAGCACTCTGAGAAGGAGCCCACATTGGAGCTCCATTCTCTACAGAAAGCACAGGAATATGAACCACAAGACTTAGCTGAGCTCCAAGTACAAACTTTATTTCTATTACAAGAAAGCTGATAATAATTATAATAGTAACATAAGAAGGGAAAGGTGCTCTGACATTTGGTTTTCAGAGCAAGTGTGAGACTGGGGCTTTAATCTTCATCAGGGCAGAGCCCAGTGTGGCCCTAGTGGGAACAGGAAGCCCTCAGCCCTTCCCATTACAGGGCAGTGAGGACAAAGGAGTCACCATACCCACAAGGAGCAGAAGGCAGTGATGCCAAATGACAAAGAAGTAGCCCCTGCTCCACACACCGCCAGCTAACTCTTCCAAAGGCCTTGTTCCTAACATCCAGCAGCTGGCCTGAGCACTTCACCAGAGCTGCTCCATACATACACCAGAGGCCCAGAGTCTGGAGCAAGCAGGGGCAGTACATGGGAGAAGTTGCCCAAAAGCCCCCAACTTAGGACCCCACAGATAAGAAAATCGTTTCACTGACGGGAACCAGATTTTCAGAACCCTCTACTCCTTCCACCAGGACCACAAAGCACCAAGAAGCAGTGGTGATGGTATTTCAAAAGGTGGAGTCCTGGTGGGCTAAGAGGCCATTATCTGTATTTCAATGCTACCAAGAAGTGGCAGCTAAGGCTGAAACAATTCCCAATAGCCTCCCTGCTAACCCTCCCTCAAACCCCCAAACTCCCACAGCACAATCTCAAAAGACACAAAATGGCCATAACCTAGAAAAAGAATAATCTTCCCCTGCCTAAAGAGCCAGAGAGGCAGGGCCTGCACCAAAGCAAGGGCTGCTATGCATAGGTAGGAACCAAGGCGAGGGTTTCTGCAGACACCACTACTCCTCCTCCTCTTCCTCCTCTGCATCCCCAGCTCCCTGCTGCTTCGGGGGCTTTGCCTATTGAACAACACAAATGAAGAAGTTTCACACAGGAAGTGAAAGAGCATTTCTCCTCCCCAGGACCCCTGAGGATGCCCAGCTCCCACAGCAACTTAGGCTTCCTCAACAAAAGCCAAAGAACAGCCAGCTCTTCATTCTTTGGCTTTTCATGAAGAGGCTCCAACCTCTATACAGCCAGCCGACTCACAGCAACTTCTCTGACTTTAAAAGCCTCACCATTCCCACCTGTGTGTGTCCTCCCTGAGTATTATGTGCTGGACCCTTAGTTACCTTTGCAGTTCTGTTACGGTAGTTGGTAGCTGCAGGGGTGACCCGGGAACTTCTGCCACCTTCACTCCTACCACTGAAAAAATAGGATTAGAAACCAGTTCCTGATATGCTCCTGAGTAAAGGTCCAAAAACTAAGAGTGAATAAAACAGCTGGTAGCTGAGCAAAAAAAGCAGCCTTCCACTAGCAGACCAACAAAAAAACTTCCTGGACATAGGACATAGTGGTACACACCTGCAATCCCAATGACTCAAGAGGCTAAGGCAGGAGGATTGCAAATTCAAGGACAGCCTGTGCAATTTAGTGAGACTGTTTCAAAATAAAAAAGGGCTAGGATATAGCTCAGTGGTAGAGAGCCTCTGGGTTCAATCTCCATTACCTCAAAAAAAGCATGGATATGGAATCAGATGACAATGTGGGCAAAACCAAAACTCTTCCCCATGACACTGAGGACATAATTCAGTGGTAGAGTACATGCTTAGCATGCATAAGGTCCTGGATTAAATTACCTGCACACACCCCAAAAAAGACAAACTCCTCCCTCCTTTGCATGAACTGTAGTCTTACCCAGGCTGGACCACAGTGTGACTAGACCTTTTGCCCAGATCCTCTTCAGCTACTCCCAAATTCCATTCCCAAGCTAGATTCTTACCTCGCTCCATATCTCCCAGAAGGCCCAACGGGGAAAGAGGACACAAGGTATTCTGGGTGGAGATTTCGAACTGAGCATGCATCAGTGTCCATGGCCCCATTCTGGCTGCTTCTATTTCGCCCTCGGATGTCCTGGCTGTCTGAGTTGTTGAGTTTCAGCACTCGAGGAGGGTTGGGCTGGCACCCAGTTGTAGGGCCTGATGTTGATTTTGATAGTCGGTTACAGGTAGTTGTAATATTATTAATGGGTCTGCTGGGGGGCAGAGGGTAGATGGGTCCTTTAGCTATTTCCTGCTTGATATCATCCATATAGCCAGAAGACAATTCTCCTAGGAAGAGAACATAGTTACACTTTTAGGAAAAAGCCTGCTCTTACCATTATTGATGGATTCAGGGCAAGAACAAAAAGACTGCAGAGAAGACAACTGATCACCCGCAAAGGCTACTGGGGCCCATGACCCCAAGAGAGAATCAAGAACACTTACTTTGTCTACTCTGCACATTAATTACCTGACTCAAATACAGCCTGCTAACCATTCATCAACATGAACAGTTATGCAAGCAAACCTTGAATGTTTTTGGTTTTTGGTTTTTTGGAACCAAGGATTAAACCCAGGGCTGCTTAACCACTAAGCCATGTCTCTAATCCCCCATCCTTTTTAAAATTTTTTTTTAGTTGTCAATGGATCTTTATTGTACTTACTTATGCACAGTGCTGAGAATCAAACACTGGACCTCACAGATGCTATGCAAGCACTCTAGCACTGAGCCACAGCCCTAGCCTCCTTTTTATTTTTATTTTGACACAAGGTCTGAGTTGCTGGGGGCCCAAGTTGCTGAGGCTGACCTTGAACTTGCAATCCTCCTGAGTCAACTTCCCATGTCACTGGGATTACAAGCATGAACCCTTCTAATTGTTTTTTAATTGGTTGTGAAGTGATAAGTTTCAATAAGTTTACTTGCCTAGTCATGAGGATCATAAGTAATAATAGAGTACAGAGATAGGAAATCTACAGGTTATAAGTGTGTCTCACAGCTGTCCTTAAAGCCATTACCCTATCAGTCTTTACTTAGGACAGCTTAGTCTAATGTGGAACTACAGCCAGCTGTAAAATTTCCTAGGAGACCCTACTGGACTTAGTAACTCAAAATCAGGTAATCCTATTAGAGCCATAGAAATGATAAGCAGGCCTAAGCCAGCAGTGGGCCTGTGGCCTAGGCCTTGTCCTGGCTAATACCCTGGTGTCTGACACGCCTCCTGGGCAGCTCTGGTGAGGTCTCTTGAAGCTGGGATGGCTGTTTAGGAATCCCCTCAATCACATGGTTGTTTGCCATGGCTGGGCGTTGGTCACATTGGTCCTAAACAATAAAAGTCAGAATTAGTACCTCAGAACTGAGAGTGATGAGAAGAAAGGGAAGAACAGCTGGTTAGGTGATCAGACCCCATCTGGAGGGGGTTCTTTGACAACCACTAAGAAAGTGCTAGGTACAGGAAACACACACCTGGAATGTAGCATCGATTCATATTAGCACTGTGGCACTTTCTGATCTGTGCAGGAGTAAAGGAAGAGCTGGTCTTGGGAGGCCAGAAAAGTATTTCTATACTTTGCTCCCAGTATTTATATGGGGGCTTATTTATAGACAACCAGCAGTAACCATCTACCTCTTCATCCCAAATCATAAGACTTTCTTACTAGACCCCAACTAACCTAGAATACAAGTCCCAAATGACACCACAATGGGAAGGATCTGCCTGGTCATGGTAAGGCCCCATGACTGCTCAAATATACTCCTGGACCCTGAGTCCTTAACAAGTGATATGATGGTTTCAGTTGCTATAAGGTGGAGAAAGTCTCAAGGCTACAGGTACTGTATACCTCACATAGTCAGTTCATGGTGCAGGGCATGGCCAGAAGCCACAGGTGTAGATTTCTATTCAGGCTGGAATGCAATCCAAAGGCTGAAGTAGATCTTCAGTTCTGGAATCCTCACATATGTGTACAGAGAATCAGCATAGAGTCAGGGAGATGAGTCCGTCAGGGATTCTTACCTGGTGATGGAACAGCACCTCTTCTTCCAACTGCACCCCACAGAATTCACATGGGATGATGACACTATCTTCCACAGGGGGTGAATCGCTCAGACCCATCAAAGAGTCTAACTGGTTACTTGTAGCCTGCTGCAGAAAGTTCTGGAAGATGACATCAGGATCTTCCACCCCCCTGGAAGAAGAGCTTCCAGTATTGAGCGAAGGTAAGGCACGCGAAGGGTTACAGCTTGTCTGTCATTTAAAAAACATAGATTAAAATAAAAAAATCAGAGGCTAAGGGAAAAAAACTACATTTCTAAAACATTTTCTACAAGAAGTCACAACATTTTGATAGCACTTAATAGTGAGGAGAAGGACTTATAAAAATAATAGGGGAATGCAGGTGGAACATTCACTTTACTTTTAAATATTTCTGTTGTTTTTTTCCTGCTGTGTTCATGTGATTATTCTTTTTAAATTAAAAGATTTAAGATTCTTTCCACTGCCATATAGTAAAAGTACGGCCCAAATATTCCTTAGTATTCTCATCAGTAAATTGTCTTTCACTGCTCCCAAACCAAAACCCGTAAGTATTCAAATACTGTTCTCTCCATTTAGGAGGAAGGCATGCTCTGTCAACCAGAACACAGGGACTATTTGGCAGTCTTGAAAATGCCAGACCAAGGTACACCAAATCAGACGAAGGAAGTGTTGAGGAAAAAGGTGGTTCCTTCTAATCAGTAATCCTCAAACACATAGTACTGCTCTCTAATCATTCCTAAATGGCTCAAAAACCATCAATCATTCAAAAAATATCTGAGTTCTTTCATACCCAAAGTTTTGAGAGATTCTTAGAAACTAGGAGAACTCAGAAGGTGCCTAAAGGAACTTGGCAAAGTGGTACCACCAACCAGGAATCAAAAGGATCATATCACAGGATGATAGGCTATTAGAAAAGTAGGCAACAAGGGAGCTGGGGTTGTGGCTCAGTGGTAGAGCGCTTGCCTAGCATGTGTGAGGCATTGGGTTCGATTCTCAGCACCACATAGAAATAAGTGAACAAAATAAAGGCCCACCCAACATCTTAAAAAAAAAAAAAAATTAAAAAAAAAGAAAAGTAGGCACAGATTCTCAGGGCACACACAGGTATAACTCCTGACCTAGTCTTCAGAGTGTCCATCAGGCTAGTTTCCTAACAGTCATGGCTGAACCAAATCTGCAAATACAGAGTCTATATTGTTGGGTACACTGAGGAGGTAGGGGCAGAAGGGCATATGCCTTCCAGGCAGAGAAAGTAATAGGCAGAAAGGATCATCAAGCCTTTCATGGAACTGAAAGGACTTCAATAAAGCTCCAATAAATCAAAATATAGCACGAAATGAAACTGAATCAAAAAATGGCCAACAGAAATATATATACCAGTCACCACCATTGGAGAGTGTGCTGGTTGGGACGAGACTGTTGGATCTGCTAGAATGAGGATTACGGTTTCTAACCTACATTAGTCATTCCACAGTAGAAAAAAAAGTTGCCACTCTTACAATAGGCACTGTATTGAAAGTTTCCTCAAGACTTCATGGGGCTCACATTTCCCCTCACAGTTCTCAAGTAGTTCCCAACACACCTGATGGTCAATCAGCAGATCCTCTGGGTAGAGCTCCTCACAAAATTCACAAGGCAACATGGTCTCATCAGCTGCACCTAGGTATCAGGCCACATGGTCAGACTCAAAAGGAACAAAAACAAACTTGATTTCAACATTTTATTCCCCTTATGACATTTTATTTAAAAGTCTGACTTCAGTATGGGATACAGCTGGGTGACAGAGCACCCTTGAGTTTAATCCCCACATACATACATAAGAGCCAACGGGAGGGGGGGGTGGGAGGAGGCTGGGGTTGTGGCTTAGCAGTGGAGCACTTGCTTAGCATGTGCAGGGCCCTGGGTTGGATCCTCAGCACCACATAAAAGTAAATAAATAAAAAAAGGTATTGTGTACAACTACAACTAAAAAATAAATATTAAAAAAAAATAAAATAAAAAGAGCCAACAGGAACAACAAATAGCAAAAAATATACCTTAGTATTAATATTTTCAAACAGAAGAAACAAAGTCTATTTAACATATTTAAAGATATGTTAAAAAGAGAGCTATTGTGCAGGGTGCTATGGTGCACGCCTGTAATCCCAGCTGTGAGTACAGTGCAGAATAAGCAAACCTACCCTTCATGTCACTCAGAGAACTGGGCCCACCATGCGACTGATCTGCCTCACAAACGGCCCTCCAGAATTCCTGTTCTGCCACAGTGGAGGCCTGGCCCTCATTTTGCAGACTTAGGGCCAACATGAAGTCCAGGTTTGCACTATCTTCACCACCCTCTTTGGGAGGCTGACGGCTTCTATTCCTTTCCTGCCTTTCTTGTTCTTCAACTAGAAAAAAAAAAAAAAAGCCAGTACTCAAGACAAATTAGAGACGTTGCCATCCCTACACTCAAGTCCCTACCTAGCAAAGGGCCAAATGGCCAACTCCACCAGTACTCCTGGCCTTCATGGGTCTCTGAACTGTAAGTCTGACATGAAACAAAGATCCATTATTATTCTAAATGTATTATTAAAAGAAATGTTACTGTGTCATAACTATGACAGGTACTGTACTAAATATTTTTTTGTATTACAGCAGTATGATTTAAAGTAGGGGTCAGACTGCCTGAATTCAAATCTCAGCTATACAATTTACCTACCCTCATTCCTTTAATGAGAATTAAATGAATATATGCAAAACACTCTGCTTGGGCTGGGGATATAGCTCAGCTGGTAGAGTACTTTGCCTCTCATGTACAAGGCTCTGGGTTCAATTCCCTGCACCACACACAAAAAAGTTTGAGGTGTGTTAGCTACTTACAGCATTGACATTATCATCACCATCATCAACTCTAACTGCAAACCAGTAAGGAAGAGCTTCTATTATTTATTTATTGGGGGGGTGCGGGACAAGGAATCAAATGCAGGGGTGCTCTACAACTGAGCTACATACCCAGCCCCGTTTTCTAATTTTTAATTGAGAGGGTCTCATTAAGGTACCAAGTTTGGTTTTGAACTTATGAACTTTTTGCCTCAGCCTCCCAAGTAGCTAGGATTACAGGCATGTAACCACCTAACCTGACCTTTTATTTCCATTTTATAGGAAAGTTAGGTATTTTTCCCAGTGTTAACCAACTATAATCAGATTTCTCTAATCAAGATCTATTTGGCCCCAAAGCACTGTTCCCATTTACTCTGGAATTTTCATAATGTTCCAGTTTGCTAATTCCAAGCACAACTCACATAGATTATTCTGAATTGGAAAGGGGGCTGTCATATTCCTTTGGTTGGCAGTCCTATTGTGGAAAAGGTCTGATTCAAAGGCTCTCAGAGGCCTTCGGGGTAGCCTCATTGGTGGGTCCAGAGCTTCAATCTGTCTCAGGAGCTGGGATGCAATCCAGATTCCATCTTGACCCCAGGACTCATCATATGCATTAGGAGATACAGTAACTTCATTTCTCCTTTCCTCCTCCCCTCTCCCACAAACTTCAGGGTGAGACTTCAGATCTTTCACAAGGACATTGCGTCCACAGTTGCCACACAGCTCTGTCCGGGCACCACAGTAATCTTCATGTTCCTTCAGTTTGAGAACAGAGAGTTCCAAATCACAGTGCTGGCAGACAGCAAGCCGCAGAGGGCATTCAGTCTCCTGCAACAGAGTAATAAGGAAGTTAATATGCATACCTAGGAGAGGCTGTTTTATTACAGGGCAAAGAAAGCAAAAATATATACTTTGATATCCTCTTCTGGACTGGATAGATGTAGCTCAGCATACATAAGGTCCTAGGTTCAATCCCCAGCACAACAAAGAAAAATAATTTTTTTCTTCCAACCCTAGCTTTGCCTACTATGCTTTCTATGTATTTGATTATCACAGTTTCCCCTTTTATTCCTGCCACAGGTTCTACAAAAGGAAAGAACCTCTGAGAAGGAATCTACTAAGCAACCCCAAATATAGCATCATTCTGTGCACACATAACAAAGTTAAACAAAATCATTCATTGTTCAAAAGCAAAGAACAAGAAGCAAAGCAACTAAGATATTTTACCAAAGCTCCACCAATTTCCCCTTATTATTACAATTCAGTCTAAAGTATTTAGTAATGAGGAAGACTGCGCTTTAGAAAAACACTGATTTTTAAATCTTCACATTTGTATTTGCATTGGCTTTACCTGGACCAATTCCTCCAGGAATCACCAATGACCCCCAGAGTATAAACATACTCAATAGTTGAAAAATAAAACCTTTACATTTAATGGGAAAGTCTCACTAAAGCAATAAAAACATTACAATGATACAATGGGAGCTGGGGATGTAGGTGAGTAAAGAACTTGCCTAGATGGGCCTGTAGCTCAGTGGCAGAGCACTTACTTGCCTAGCATGTGTGAGGCACTGGGTTCAATCCTTAGCACCACATAAAAATGAAACAAATAAAGGCATGCTGTCCATCTTCAATTACAAAAAAAATAACTAAAAATAAAATAAAAATTAACTTGCCTAGTATGCACAAGGCCATGAATTCAAGCTCCAGTACCAAAAAAAAAAAAAAAAATCACATATTTTACAACCACTATATCAAAGACCACAATTTCTTTTCAACCAAATTAAACTCAAATTATATTCTAGATTCTACACCAGACGTTTTTAGAGATAATTTTTACAATATTCTTTCATGCCTTTAAAATTATATTCCATGTGTTTGTACAAGTGCCTGAATTCAATCCCCAGCACCAAAGAGGTAGGGGGAGACATTGTTTTTCGTGTAGCTATAATGTCTCATTCAGAATTTTTTTGTGTGTGTGTGCGTGTGTATGTGAGTGGTACTGGGGATTGAACCATTGAACCCAGAGTCTTGGACATGATAGGCAAGTGTTCTACCACAAACTCCCCAGGCCCTTCGCAGGAGCTGGGATGCAATCCAAATTCCATTTTGACCCCAAGACTCATCATATGCATTAGGAGATACAGCAAACTTCATTTCTCCTTTCCTCCTCCCCTCTCCCACAAACTTCAGGGTGAGACTTCAGGTCTTTCACATTTTTAAAAATTTGAGATGGGGTCTCACTAAATTTCCCAAGCTGGCCTTAAACTTGAGATCCTCCTGCCTCAGCATCCTAAGCAGTTGAGAACTGAGATTACAAGTATCCACTAGTAAGCTAACTACATTAGCCAGGTGCAGTGGCGCACGCCTGTAATCCCAGTAGCTTGGGAGGCTGAGGTAGGAGGATCCTGAGTTCAAAGCCAGCCTTAGCAACAGCGAGGCACTCAGCAACCCAGTGAGACCCTTTCTCTAAATAAAATACAAAATAGGGCTGGGGATGTGGCCCAGTGGTTGAATGTCCTTGAGTTCAATTTCCACTATCCTCCCAAAAAAACAAAAGACATTTCACTAGAGCTGGATACGGTGGCACACACCTGGTATACCGGCTGCTCGGTATAGGTCTGGGGATGTGGCTCAATAGATAAGTCTTAGAGTCTGATTCCTCGTACCCCACCCCCAGCGAAAAAAAAAACACTCACTTGAAAAATACTAGATTAAGTTTTAATTACAAATGATAAATAATCGTTGGCCTGTGCCACATAAGTACTGTGTTAATAATCTTAAAAAGCGCCAGGAATTTAAAATAAAGTAAAATGCATTCAAGAAAAACGAAAGTTTTTGTTTTTTTGTTTTGTACTGGGAATTGAACCCAGGAGTGCTTAACTATGGAGACCTATCACCAACCCTTTTGAGACACAGTCTGGCTAAGTGGCTGATGGACCCACTAAACTATTGAGGCTAGCTTGAACTTGCAATCCTCCTGCCTCAGCCTCCCAGGTTGCTGAGATTATAGGCATGTGCCACCATGCTCAGCAACAAAGAAGAAATTTAAAAAACACTACATAGTTAATCTCTGACCTAAAATTGTCATAGTCAGTCTTATAGAACATTAGGGAATATCATGTATTCCTATCTTTACAATAATTGTTCTATCACTGAGGGACTTCCAGAAATAGGTGAGAGAGAAGTTAGGAGAGAGAACAGTTTATTGGAGGTTATTTTACACAGCAAGCAGATGCTACAGCCAGAGAAGTTTTCATTATGTTTGTTAATGTGATCTCAATCATATCCCCAAGGCTGCTGAAGTCTAATAAAAGATCAAATACTTAGGAAAAAATAATAGAATTAGTGTGCAAATGTATTTGAAATGTTGTTCTCTAGACTGTGAGGTTATGAGTGATTCTTATTTTTTTTGGTTGTTGTTGTTTTTGTTTGTTTGGGGTTTTTTTGGGTGCTGGGGATCGAACCCAGGGCCTTGTGCATGCAAGGAAAGCACTCTACCAACTGAGCTATATCCCCATGAGTGGTTCTTATTTTCTTGTAATACCCTTCTTTTCCCAAATATTCTTTTTTTTTTTTTTTTCTTTTTTGGGTACAGGGGGTGAAACTCAGGGGCACTTGATAACTAAGCTAATTCCCAGCCCTATTTTATATTTTATTTAGAGACAGGGTCTCTTGAGTTGCTTAGCACCTCACTTTTGCTGAGTCTGCCTTTGAATTTGCGATTCTTCTACCTCAACCTCCCCAGCCTCTGGGATTACAGGCATGTGCCACCGCACCCAGCCTTGATACCATGTTCTCTCACCAAATGATGAGTAATTTCTTCAGATGTAAAAAACATGTATGTTGGGGCAGGGGTTGTGGCTCAGTGGTGGAGCGCTTGCCTAGCATGTTTTTTTGAGGCAGTGAGTTCAATTCTCAACAACACATATAAATAAAGGTCCATCAACAACTGATTAAATATTTTTTTAAAAAAGCATGTTATGCAAGTGATCAAGAAGTCATAATGAAATTACACCATGTAAGGCAGGCTGAATAGATTATCCCACATTGGCAACACCAGGCTTAGTTTACTCAATAAGACTGCCAATAACCAAACCCCAGCAGAAATGATAAGTATCAGTTCCAAAAGGAGAGATTCTGAAGACTAAGCAGCCAGACAGTACAACAGCCAGGCCGCCAAATCAGGCAACAGCTAGAGTTTCCAGTAAGAGGCAGTTTCCTATAAGAGGCAGTATACATGTGAGCTGGTAGAGAACAAAGACACCATCAAACTTGTTTCCATTGTACAAGTGGCTCTGTAATCTCAGTAGGACTGGCCCCATGTTCTCTCACTCCCCTCATAGTACAAGAAGACTAACCTCATGTTTCTTTAATTGTCTCTTCTCCAACTTCTTATTGCATTTGCACGTCACCTAGGATAAGAAGTAAAAATCAATAAAGTGACATAGTGACAACAGGACCACTGACGTTTGTGCAATAGCAAGTATGATACAGTTATGGACAATAGCAAATACAACACATTTATAAACATTTTGGGTAATTGGTAGTTTACCTGACAGTGTTCTGTAGCCATGTGAATCTCCATGTCAGATTTGGGAAGTGGTTCCTTGCAGATAGGACACATACCAATGTTCCTTTGACAATGGATCTCATGGATGGTAAAGTTAAAAACAGGAATTTCTTTTTTGCTACAGAAATAGGCCAAAGAAAAAGGCAAGTATTACTAACTATTCTATCTATGCTTTTTCTTGCAGTGATTATCACATGAAAATCTGTTCTGTCCAATTTCTATTCTCCATCATCTCTCTTTAGTGAATACCTACACTACCAACTTCAAGAATTAAATCCTGAAAGCTGAATCTCTGGAGCAAGAAACTGAGTTACCAGTAATGTGCATTACCTCTAAAAGCTCTCAGCCTTGCTTCCTCAAAGTCAGAGCTGATTACAACCAACAATATGAAGTCAGATGCAAAAAAAAGCTGCATTAGGCTTTTCTTTTTCCTTCTCCCCCCCCCCCCCCAGTAATGGGGATTAAACTCAGAAGCACATTTAAAAAGGGCTACATCCCTAGGCTTTTTAAATTTTTTTTTATATATATATATTTTTTTTTGAGACAAGGTCTTGATAAGTTGCCCTGGCTGGCCTCAAACTTGGGATCCTCCAGCCTAAGCCTCCCAAGTCACTGGAATTATAGGCCTGTGCCACCACAGCTGGCAAGCTTGGCTTTTCTAAAACCATCCACTCCAGGATTATTTGAAAAACAAAATCAAACAACCTACCACTTATTTTCATTATCAATCTTAAGTAGTTTAATTTCATTGGGTTTCATTACCTGAACGGATCAAACCAAAAAGAGTATATATCCCAGCTCTGGGATAGTCAAAGTGCAAGGGGAAATTACCTTCATTATGTCCCACATGCCTTGGAAATCTCTGCCTGGGTCAGTATAAAATACACTGTAAAACTGTGCAAAAATGAAATCCAAACTGTTCCCACACTGTCTCCTCACTCACTCACTCTGTTTAGTGATTCAAAAATCATATCTCTGTTGCACAGAAGACTAGAGTAAGGGATAATCCAAAGAGTAAGAGGGATACCAGTAAAGTCGAAATGAGTAAACATTCCATCAAACTGCAGATGCACTATTCAAAGACATTACTTTATTCATTTAGATGTAGTCACTGGAAAAAGCCAACTATGCAGTCTAGCTAAAGACTGAATTAAAAAAAATGTACCTATTAGTATGTCACCTAGGATAAAAATTCAGAAAAATAAATACCAAACAGAATCAATATAGATAGTCATATAACACAGGAAAAAAAATAATAATTGTTTTTTGTCCTTTTAAAAACTTTCTTTGAATGGAGGCATTGCTGTTGCCCAAGCTGGATGCACCTGCCTCAGCCTCCTGAGTAGTTGGAACTAGCAGCAAATCTTTAATAATCAAATTTTGCTCCTGAAGCTGAATACATGAACCCTCCACTGCATTAAGAAACAAGCAGAAGGAAAACTCCTTTTATAGTTTTAATCTTCCTACATAGTCAAAGAAGCATTTCAAAGTAGAGTGAATGATATGCCTTCAGTTATACTCAGTCTCAAATTGAAACACCCAAAGTATCACTTCTTTTCATTCAATGGTGACACTGTCAAGTTTGGAACCCCAAGGAACTCTCATAATATGGCTGGATGGTGAAAGAAATTAACTATAAGATATGAAAACTCAAATGAATAAACAAGGAAACTATGAACAACTTGACACATTTAACTTCCCATATTTCTCCCAAATTCCTAGTTTCTTTATTTTCTTTCTTTTTCTTTTTTTAAGAGAACCACTGGTTTTAAATTAATTTTTAACAATTTTGGGGTAGGGACTGGGGTTGTGCCTCAGTAGCACAGCACCCCCCTCTCACATGTGAGGCAGTGGGTTCGATCCTCAACACCACCTAAAAGTAAATGAACAAAATAAAGATATTATGTCCATCTATAACTAATTTTTTTTCTTTTTAATTTGGAGAGGAATACTGAGGATTTAATCCAGGGGCACTTTACCACTGAACTACATCCTCAGTCTTATTTTTTATTTTGAGACAGGTCACTAAGTTGCTGAGGGCCTTACTAATTTGCTAAGGCTAGCCTCAAACTTGGGATCTTCCTGTCTCAACCTCCTGAATAAAATTTTTTTAAGAATATAAAATATATAGTGGAAGGGGACCTATAAATCAAAGTTATCAACTTAACTGTACAGGTAGCACACACCTATAATTCCAGCTATCTGGGAGGCTAAGGCAAGAGGATTACAAATTGGAAGCCAATTTGGACAACATAATGAGAGCCTGTTGCAAAAAACAAAAACAGCGGTAACAAAACTCAAAAGTTATCTTAAACCACTGTTTTGATGTTGTTATTGTTTATTGTTTTTGGTATACCCAGAGCCCTTTCTATTTTTTATTTTGAGAGAGGGTTTCATTAAGTTGGACTTAAATTTATGATTCTCCTCCCTCAGCCTCCCTACTCATTGGGATTATAGGCTTGCACCTCTGCATCAGGCCTATTAAAATTACCAAAAAGGCAAAGTGTGGTGGTGCATGCCTGTAATCCAACAGATGGGAGGTTGAGCCAGGAGGAACCCAAGTTCAAAGCCAGCCTCAACAACTTAGGCCGTAAGCAACTCGGTGAGACCCTGTCTCTAAATAAAATATAAAAAGGGCTGAGGATGTGTCTCAGTGGTCGAATGTCCCTGAGTTCATCCCTGGTACCCCCCACCCCCCCACACACACATACAAAAAAAAGATGCTATAAAACTAGTATTTGAATTCATTACTGATCTTAATATATAAATTGCTTAAAATAAGCAACCTGGAGCTAGGAATGATGGTGCATACCTGTAATTCCAGCATCTCAGGAGGCCAACCTTAGCAATTTAACAAGGCCCTATACATATAGCCATTCCCTGTCTCAAAGGAAAACAAACAACAATAACAAAAGGCTAGGGGTGTAACTGAAGGGTACAGTGCCCCAGAGTTCAATTTTCAGTACCAAAATTACACACCCTTGCCAGGCACCAAGGAGGACGACTGTAATCCCAGCATCTCCGGAGGCTAAAGCAGGAGGATGAAAGCCAGCCTCAGCAACCATAAGGTACTAAGCAACTCAGTGAGACTCTGTCTCTAAATAAAATACAAAATAGAACTACGGATGTGGCTCAGTGGTTGAGTGCCCCTAAATTCAATCCCTGGTACCCCGCAAAAAAAATTATTAAGCCACTGGGATTATAGGCATGTACCACCACAAAATTATACACTCTTTTTTCTTTTTCTTTTTCCTTTGGTACAAGGGATTCAACCCAAGGGCATTTAAACACTGACCCACATCCCCAGCCCTTTTTGTTTTTTATTAAAAAACTTGTGATGTTCCTATCTCAGTTCCCCAGTCAATGGGATTACAGGCTGGTGCTACTGGGCCCAACAAATCATAGACTTGTAAACCTAGTAATCCCACTCTTGGGTTTATGCATAAATAATTTCATTAAAGTATCATAAAATTTTTTTAAAAATGAAAGTTAAAAATTTCTCAAGAAAGGGGCTGGGGATGTGGCTCAAGCGGTAGCGCGCTCGCCTGACATGTGTGCAGCCCGGGTTCGACCCTCAGCACCACATACAAACAAAGATGTTGTGTCCGCCGAAAACTAAAAAATAAATATTAAAAATATTCTCTCTCTCTCTCTTCCCCTCTCTCTCTCTCACTCTCTCTTTAAAAAAAAAAAAAAAATTTCTCAAGAAACCGAGCATGGTGGTACACACATGTAATCCCAGTGGCTTGGGAGGCTGAGGCAGGAGGATCATGAGTTCAAAGCTAGTCTCAGCAATTTAGCAAGTCCCTAAGCAACTCAGCAAGACCCTGTCTCTAAATAAAATATAAAAAAGGTCTGGTGATGTGACTCACTGGTTAAGTACCCCTGGGTTCCATAGCCACTACCCACCCACCGCCAAAAAAAAGGTCTCAAGAAGGGAACAGCTAAATTACAAATGGTATACCAACAAAGTGAAAGCAGTGTTGTATTATCATTGCAAAGCATATATACACAAATTCCATGAAAAATTAAAATCTAGGTTCTGGAGTTGTGGCTCAGTAGTAGAGCACTCGCCTAGCACGAGCAAGGCCCTGTGTTCGATCCTCAGCACCACATAAAAATAAATAAATAAAATAAAGGTAATGTGCCCAACTAAAATATATATATATATAAAAAAATCTAGCAGGGTGCAATCTCACCTATAATACCAGCTATTTGGGAGACTTGAGGCACAGGAATTGTAAATTTGAAGCCACTCTGAGCTACTTAACAATCCTTTCTCAAAATAAAAATAAAAATTTTAAGAAGGGCTAGGCATGTAGCTCAATAGTAGAATACTTGCCCAGCATGTGCAAGGCGCTGAGTTCTAACCCTAATACTGAGGGGAAAAAAAAAAAAAATTGAAGTCAGTTATTACTACTTAAGAGTAAAAAGAAGGCAGGGGTTGTAGCTCAGTGGTAGAATGCTTGCCTAGCACACGTGAGGTACTGGGTTCTATCCTCAGCACCACATAAAAATAAAATAAAGATAC